>NC_060282.1:33705707-33976002 GCF_021613505.1 Equus quagga | reverse complement strand
TTGGCAGCAGGTGTTAGCTCAGAGCTAATCTTCCTCAAAAAAAAAAAGTAAAAAGAAAAAAAAGAGAATTTTCTTGAAAAATGTTTGGCAAAGAAAGAATTATTCTTAGGTATACTGAAAATGTAGAGCAAAGATGTAGTCATATATCCACTGATCCATTGATCCATCTATCCATCCATCCTCCATCCATCCATACCTATCCCAGCCTACTCCAGGAACTGTATGAGACACCAGGGCTGCAAAGATGAATAAACTCAGCCTCTGTCCAAAGAGCTTAGAATCTAAGTTCAGAGACACATGTATAAACAGATAATGGCAATACTATGTGGTAATGTAAATCGTATTATAAAAAATACATTTTCAAATAAAATAAACACATAATTTATCTTGAAAACATTAAGCACTTGAAATTGGAATATCAGGGCTTAAGTTCTAGATGTAGAATTTACTATTTAGTAACCTTGATCATGTTATTTGACCACACTGACATATGTCTTTTAAAAAATACGTACAAAGGAAATAATGATTGCAACTTATCCAAAAGAATCAATTGAGAAGCCATTCAAAGTAAGAGCTCAGTAAAGTCACTGCATACCAGACAAGAACACAAAACCCAAGAACATTCATATATACCTTTTGTGGAAGCCAATCTGCCATCAGTCTCCTGTCCATGCATATTCTTGCTGGATATGCCAAGAATCAAGGCCCTGGCCTGACCACTCTTTACCCTGGCCATCTCTCAAGCTTGTATTTGCAGCAAACTACTTGGAGTGATGAGATAACATCTCCACCCAGGCAAAGAGCGAGTTATTTCCACTCCCTATTCAAGTGGAGAATATCGCAATTTCAGTGTTCTTCTCGTGGAAATGCTGCCCTCATTGTGTGCAGGCATCCATGATGGGCCCTTTGCTTCATCCCTATAGTGAGACGGAGAAGCTGCATGAGCGTGATGCTGGCACTCTGACTACTGCTTGTATATGAGTAATAAAGTTCTTTTTCTGACCCAGGGGTCTCATGTCTTCTGCCAGCATTCATGAAACAGTAGTGGGCTGGCATATTAGCTTGCAATTAGTGTAAAATCTCAGACCCTGCACAGTTCTTGACGATAACTACAATAGATATTTAATATCATAATACAAGAGATCTTACTATCAGCACCAATAAAAATGTGGTACATAGGGGTAATTTATGAAAAAGTGCTTTTGATCTATATGAAGAAAAATGCAATATTTTGTTCATGTTAAAAAAGGAGACAAGCAAATAGAAAACATTGCCAAGTTCTTGCATGGGAAGATTAAATATTTATGAAAAAATCAGTTCTCAAATATTTTTACAGGTTATATGAAATTTTAATCAAAATTCAAAGAGGATGCTTGGAAAAATTGCTGCTTAATTCTAAAGTTAATTTGGGAGAATACCCCAAAGACTTTATCAACAAAATTCTAGAAAAGAGGGCTGGCCCTCTGGTGTAGTGGTTAAGTCTAGCATGCTCTGCTTCAGCAGCCTGGGTTCGCAGGTTTGGATCCTGGGCACGGATCTACACAACTTGTCAAGCCATGCTGTGGTGGCAACCCACATACAAAATAGAGGAAGATTGGCACAGATGCCAGCTCAGAGTGAAACTTTGCTGCAAAAAGAAATTCTAGAAAAGAGAAGAGAGGTAAGTAGCACTGTGGTTGAGACCATGAAGGAGGCAGTATAGCAGCAGAGTGAAGAATAACGTGGCTTTGTCATTAGAACGATCTGAGTTGGAGCCTTGGCTCTGTCGTTGATAACTGTGGGACTTGGCCAAGGCACTTGACTTCCCTAAGTCTCAGCTTCCTCATGTGCATAATGGGGCTTGTAATAGGAACTACTCTGTAAGGTTCTTGTGTGGATTAAAGCACTTAGCAATAAGCTTGGAACTTAGTACTAAATAAATGTTGGCTATTATTAATTTTACCCAAGATTTAAATGCATCACAGAGCTGTTTGGAACTGGCACAAGAATTCAGAGAAATGAATCAGAACCTCTCTATCATCTTTGATCCATCCATATACCCATACACAGAACATAATTTGTAACAAAAGAAATACCACAGATCACTGGAGAGAGAACACACATACACAAATGCATATATGTTTACATCGAATGCAGCACTGACTCCCAATCTTTTGAAGTTGACATCTTATTATATGTATGTGTGTATGTGTATGTATAAGCATGCTACAAATAAGCATACAAATACATGTTTCCTTTCTCTATTCACCTATGATGTTTCCTTTATTGTAAATGTGTGTATGTATCTATGTATATGCATTATATACACATGTGTATACACATACATATATGCATATAATGTGTATACATGTATTTGTGTGTATGTATGTATATGTATTATGTGTATAATATACACATAATGCATATGTATATATACATAATGCATATATAATATGTATACATTTATATATGTATTATGTATACATATATACACACATATATGTTTATATACGCACATAAACATATGTTTATATGTAGTATGCTTATACATACACATATACACATGCATATAATAAGATATCAACTTCAAAAGGTTGGGAGTCAGTGCTGCATTCAATGACAGGATACACAAACATTTATGATAAAGGAAATATCGCAGGTGAATAGACAAGGGAAACATATATGTTTATATATATAATATGTTTATACATGCACACACATACATACAATAAGATGTCAACTTTAAAAGATTGGAAGTCAGTGATGCATTCAATGAAAAGATAGCCCCCCAACAGGTTAATAATTCTAAAGAAAATCCCTTAAAGCACACTAAATCTTATTTGATATATAATCATATCCACTAGGAAATACTTTATGCAAAATTCCCATGTAATAGGTTCTTCCTTCCTGTTTCTTTGGGCTGCCGAAATCAAATGCAGGCTCTGGTGCAAAGGTTAATCACATCCCTTTAAGGAGAAAACCCTCTAAAATCTGATTGCCAAGTGTTAGGGGAAAGTTGTAAATATGTAGTAAGTTCTGAATTAAATTTAAGGCTATTTTAATTATAAAAGCATTAATGACAGCAGGAAATTTAATGAAATAGTGGACCATGAAATCAGTGTTATCATTTTAATACATAACAGAATATGACAAACTCTATAAGATTCCTGTTCTCTTTCATGTCTATTACAATTTCCTTCTATTAGGTTCTACAAATAGAAAATTACATATAAAATTGAGTTTAACCAAATCTCTGTTAAAATCAGACAATCTGATTTGGTATTATATAACCACACTGAAATTTCATTTAATTTAGAAAAGGCTTCTCCTGGTGCCTTGAATACTAACTACTTTTCTAACAACACATATGTAGCTCTGGGTTTGACAGGAGAATAATCCTTGTGCTGAACAATAGATCAAGATTTTAACAGAGAGAATAAAGACAGATAGAAATGGAGAGCTTGACCCAACCTCCTATAGGAGAGATTTCAAAAGCATTTCTTGAAACGGTCTGAAAATATTTACTCTTGCTTATCATCTTACACAAGAATTCTTTCTGAGAAAATGTTGAAGATTCAGATGTCAGGCCCAACTGTCTCCAAATACGGCATGTCTGAGTCTCCCCTGAGGTCTCCATGAAGAATAAAAAGCCTTAGAAAACAGGCCTTGTGTGCTTTAACTACACCGACTGGATTGTTACTACAGCGGTCTCTTGTAAATTGCTAATTATTTGAGGTTTTCCTAATCTTTCACACAGATGAGAAGTGCTTCAGAATGAAGTATTTTAACAGGAGGTTAGTTTGTTTACTTTAGAGGGAAGGACCAAATCTAGAAGTGAGGAGACAGTGACGATTGGGGGAGGAGAACTGATGTAAAGAAAAGATGCGGGACAGTCTGGGTGCTGATACTTTTCTTGACCTGGGTGCTGATTATGGTGTGTGGTTTATGAAAACTGAGTCATATAATTATCACATATGCACTTTTCTGTATGCATACTATACAAAGTTTTCTTTTTAAGAAAGTAATTGCCTTAACAGTCTCTGTTAAGAATACAGTTGCCTGAAATGATGTGAAAATCTCAAGCAGTAGAAAATTTCCGGCTTAGCCTTTAGTGGAAATTTCTAGGTTCTTCTTTATCTTGCACATACAAGATTAGAAGCAAATAATAGGATCCCTATCTCCCTTGAATCTGGCCGGTCCACTGTGGCTTATCCAGTCCTACCTCCTAAGATCCATCCAATGAAACTATCCTTAACTGTGCAGTCCTACAGAATCCTAAAACATGTGCCCTAAAATGAATGCCTAAGCCATTGATTTTAATTTGATTGATCTTCAAGTTTGCAACTCTCTGCGGGCACCTAATCCGTATTGAATCCCGGCACCTAACAGACAGTAAATACTCACTCATTTAGGCAAACTGTCCTCCTAAGCATCTAGAAATAGCACTTGCTCCAGCCCTTCAGGGTTTTTTTCATAGCCAGTCAACTCTCTTCCCACTTTGGTTAACTATTCTCCATGGTATAGCAGACAGTTTTATCCCCTGACGCTGAATTTAAGGAAATACTACAAAGTCAGTTTGGGAAGAAATGCAGAGCAATAAAAGTAGCACAAAACCAAGAATCAGAATGAGAATCCATTGGTTTCAACCCGAGCTTTACTTCTCAATAGTTGTATGACCTTGTGCAACCGCATTGTAAAATAGGGGTCGAGTATCTGCCCTCGTGGGTTTGTTATGAGGACTAAGGCACTGCACGTGAACATATTTTGTGTGCCATAAACAGCAGTGCAGAGTTATTACAGTAATGTAGCTTATTTATGGTAGGTTTGTGCTCGGCAGCAAGGCGTTACTCTCATTTTGAAAATATTTTTAGCTCTTCTTCTAACAAGAGGTATTCACAAGCACATTCAAGGCACGGGAGGGTAGAAATGCTTTTGTGCCCTCTCTACCCTTCATTAGGCATCTTTCAGAGGCAGCGTGACTTAGCTAGGCGTGTGTGCAGATGCCAAATTACAGTGCCAGCCCTGTGGGACAGGGCAGTCCTCTTCTCTCCTTCCACATGACTGTCTGAAAGAATTTTGTCTTTGTCCTCAATTTGCTGTGTTGGGAGTTTCCCTGATACCAACCCAAAGTGGGTTGTGACAGCAGCATCTAGGTCATTTGAGGCATCTTGGAGTAAGTCTGCACAGAAAATAGTAAATAAGCTTAAAATTGCAAGTTCCAGTCCTAACAGACAATGGGCCAATGGGGCTCTATTAAAAAGCTGGGTTGGGGGCCCGGCCCGGTGCTGCACAGGTTAAGTGCGCATGTTCTGCTTCTTGGGGCCCAGGGTTTGCTGGTTCGGACCTGGGGTGCGGACAGGGCACCACTCGGCATGCCATGCTGTGTAGGCATCCTATGTATAAAGTAGAGGAAGATGGGCACAGATGTTAGCTCAGGGCCAGTCTTCCTCAGCAAAAAAAGGAGGATTGGCAGCAGTTAGCTCAGGGCTAATGTTCCTCAAAAAAAGAAAAGAAAAATAAAAGAAAAGCTGGGTTAGGGGGAAAGTGACTTCTTGGATTGAGACCATTCATTTAGAGGTGGGTTGTTTCTTGGATCAAGAAGACATTTCCTTGTGGGAAAACTATTGTATAACCTTGGGCTGTCTCCTGTGGAATCCTAGGGACCCCATCTCCATTTAATTCAAGCAATGTTTTTAAAAATATTCCAGTTCAACCCTGCTGGAATTCTGAAACTTGCCTCAAAGGGTAGGTAAGGTTACATAGCCCAGAGGGAGTTGGAAACTAAATTGAATTCTTTAGTTTACAATTTCTTTACCCAGCTGGAGCTTACACATTACATTATTTACTGCACTTCAGAGTAGTAGCCTCTCTCTTGTTCTTAAGTCCCAGATAAGCCATAACTAATACTTAAAGAATTTCAAATGCAGAGAATAGACAGCTTAAAATAAACATAAAGATGTTTGTAATTCTCATGGAAAATAATAACTCTCTATTCCAAGGAATACAGACCATAAATATGCCCATAGACCAGAATTCTAAATCTTTTTCATGGGAAGCGGGGTGGCTAAGCAAGTTAATTATATTGTTGTCCTATGGGCTGGATGGAAGGTCATGTAACGCCTTCAAATGCTTTCTGCAGCTCTGTGCGCTAGGAGAATGGCACTCTCATCAAAGGAGCAATCAAGCTGTTCCTTTTGCGGTCTCACTTCATTACATGCTTTCAGAAGCTGCAACTCTCTCGCCATAACCTGGTACAAATTCAGAGACAGAAAAGGGGAGACAGGTGGGAGGCTGTAGAAGGGGGCCTTGCAGTCACCCACCCCCTCACACCCACCAAGAAGGGCTAGGGCATTTTTTAGGAAGGAGGTCTTGTGGGGAGGGGATGGGGGGAAGTGGTTCCATCTGAAGATGCAGAAAGAGTTGTAGGCAAAGGAATTGTGTGAGGTGTGGGTTTCACCTGGGCCTGGATAGAGACAGCAGAATTCTCTGGGCTGTAATTTTTGGCCCTGGCTGGCCTGATTCTGGTGTCTAACGTTTCATGTTGCATCCCTTGTGTTAAACATTGCTTTAGCTGAGCTGCTTCTTTAAAAGTACAAGTCTCTCAGGAGAGGCAACTCATGAAGCTACTTATCACTGTAGCGTAAATGAAGCTGGGGAGGTAAGGCTGTGAGGGAGGGAGTAGAAAGGGAAGGTGATGGAGGCCAAAATCCAACTGCAAATTTATGCAGGGCCTTGACTGGGGAGGGGAGACCGGGTGGGAATCCGGCGGAGGAGGGGCTATTTGTTGCGTCTTTGCTCGCACAGTCTCAGGATGGTGTCCCGCCAGGGGAGGTCATTGTTGGGAGAGGTTGGTCAGCGTGTGAGTGTCTGCTTCAGGAGGAGCCCTTCCCACCCGGCCTCTCCACTCCAGCCCTCTCAAGTCTTACTCTTTCTATCCTCATCCTCCTTATGGGTTCCTCCTCCATCCCTCCTGGATTTGGTTCTTGGACCCTTCTGAGGTTCACCCCGTGGCCATTTTGGTTTTGAGACAGCCCTGCTAACCCATCGTGCCTGGCTCCTCTGCTCTTGCCCCCTCACTCAGGGGTTCACTCAGGGAGGGAGCTGGTGGGTCGGGAGGCATAGCAATCTACGGCCTTGAACACCATGAGGAGAGATGAAAGGAAGTGGGCAATGCTGCATAGAGGAGGTAAAACTGAAGGACAATTGGATGAACACTCTGGAGCATCTGAAGGGCTTTTTGCATGGAGTGGGGACCACTGTCCTCCACCTTCTCTGAGGGTCACACAGAAGGAAGGGAAATGGATGGCAGGTAAGGGGTTACGGCTGGAGTTAAGGAAGAATTGTCATCCCTCTTTTTAAAAAATAGAGTAGGAGGGGCTGGCCCTGTGGCCGAGTGGTTAAGTTCGCCCGCTCCGCTGCAGGCGGCCCAGTGTTTCGTTGGTTCGAATCCTGGGTGCGGACATGGCACTGCTCATCAAACCACGCTGAGGCAGCGTCCCACATGTCACAACTAGAAGGACCCACAACGAAGAATATACAACTATGTACTGGGGGGCTTTGGGGGAGAAAAAGGAAAAAAATAAAATCTTTAAAAAAAAAAAATAGAGTAGGAATGAGAGAAGGGTTTGTTTTAACCAGGGATGTACTCCAGGGAAAAGTCAGAGAAAAGAAATAACTAGTGAAGTACAACAATTTGCCAAGTTTTTAAAGTTACTGACCCATTTTGTTTGAATTAAATTGTGTACAAAACTCTAATAAATGCTAAACTTTTCTGGTTGAACTGGGGGTAGGCAACCAGAAAGCCAGTCCTGTAATTTCTCTTCAGCCTGCTGAGGCCCTCCTGAGGAATCGCAGGCTCTTCTGAAACACAAATTAAAAATCACTGGAATAGTATTTTTAGTTTACGTGGCACTCGCACATACTCTGTCCCACCTGATCCTGACAAGAGCCTTGGCACCATCATCGTATTACAGATAAGGAGGTGAGACCGAGAAAGCTGCAGGAAGTGGCCTGCTCACACTCAGATTAACACGGACCTGCATCAGGCATTGTGGCTGCAAAGAAACAGCCCACTCACCAGCGTATGCACTGTCCCAGGAGGTGTCTCCAGAACTGTAAAGACCCCAGAGTCTCTACCTTCAGGAACCTCAGTGAGAAAGCCATTGGGGTGTACCTGCATTTGAGGGTCGTTGAATTTCTAAAATACAAAGCCAGAACCTCGAGCTATTGGTGCCTGTGGAAGGACAGAGAGAGAACAAGGTCTCTGTGACGAGGTGATCCTGATGTGTCTGATCGCTCTTCTCACTGCACAAATGATCCAGAAAGGGTCTGTAGCCGGGTCTGGGACACAGCAGTCAGCCGGAAGTCTGAGAGACGGGCGCAGTGAAACAATTAGAAGATGAGGTGGCAGGAGAGCGAGCTGATGCTTTTAAACTAATTGAGAAAAGCAACAGATGTGCAATGGAAATGCTGGCGTGGAACTGTTAAAAGCAGAAAACAAATAAGGCCCCATTCAAAAGGAGGTGCAGGTCCCACCTCTGTCACTCACTCTGGGCACACCCTTGAGGTCAGCCTCATGTGGAACAGGAACTTATAAGTAAAGTTTGTTTTTGAGGATGGTCTACACCCCTTGCTCCCATCTTATGTTAAGAGAATTCCTTCCTCTCTTCTTTCCTCTCTCCCTTCCTTTCTTCCTTCCTTCTTTCCTTCCTTCCTTCCTCCCTCCCTTTTTTCTTTCCTTCCTCTCTTCTTCCTTCCCTCCCTTCCTCTTTCCCTCCCTTCCTCTCTCCCTCCCTTCTTCTCTTCCTCCCTTCCTCCCTCCCTCCCTCCCTTCCTTCCATCTTCCTGCAGAATTTGCTCTTAGGTGTTTTAATAGGTTCGGCTTGTTGGCCTCAACACTGCTGCTCTCCTCTCTCCCCTCCCTCATCCTGACTCTCTCTTCTGAGTTGCCTTTCCACCTCCCTTTTAGTCCACCCATATCTTTCTCTCCGTGAGGTGCTTCTTCCTCTCTCTGCCTCCACCGCTTCTCTCTCCAAAGATGAGAGACAGAAAAGAAGGACAGTTAGGGAATTCCACAGCCTGAATACCCTATTCTGTTTTTTCTAGGACCCATCATCAGGGGAAGTTCCCGCTCTGTACTTTAAAATATCTTTTGTATTTTCTGCATGTGCCAATATATTTTAAAATATTCAAAAAGAAAAAAAATGGTTTCACAGCATGAAAAAATGTGATCTGTGTGGAAGAGTGAGTCTGGCAGAAAGCGGCTTTAGCAGGCAAGGGCAGGAGCCACCCCGGGTCCCAACTTCCTTTCAGCTGCCACAAACACCCGCTGACCAGGGCTCTCTATTCTCAGTGGGCAGCAGGAAACAAGGCAGAACACAGGGCCATTGTCCTGGGATCCAAGAGCAACAATTCTATGTGCTCAGTCTGGCCTTTTGGACTCTGGATTCTTGCCTCGCTTGCCCAGGACATTTCTAGAAGTACTTGAAATCTTAACCAATTTCTGGGGAGGTGGCCTTTTATCTGTCTGCACCTTCCCAGTTTTGCCGTTTCTTTCTGCTTGCCTACTCATCTGATTTCTTACATTTAAGCTCTGTTTGTGTGATGTTTGAGGTAGAGAAACATTGGCATGGTAATAAGCATTTGTTAAGTGAAGAGAATAATCTTAATATGCAGAAAACCATGGTGATCATCAACCTCAACTTCCCTCCCTAGGTCTGATACTCCCTGTGTGTGTTAACTTGTTAGTGGCCTTGCTGTCCTGCAATTCCTTTGTATATATTTTTTTTCCCTGAGGAAGATTTGCCCAGAGCTAATATCTGTTGCCAATCTTCCTCTTTTTGTATGTGAGCCACTGCCACAGCATGGCCACTGACAGACAGATAGGGTAGGTCTGTGCCAGGGAACTGACCCTGGGCTGCTGAAGCGGAGCGTGCTGAACTTAACCACTGGGCCACTGGGGCTGGCCCTCTTTGCATATTTTTATCTCTTCTTTTCTCCGTCATTTACATGGTAATCACAGTCCAGCCCCCTTATATTCCACTTGCAAAATGTCCCTTAACTTTGTCCCCTCCTTTCCATTTCTTGGATCACTGTCCCAGCTCTAGCTCCTGTCATCTATCTTTTTTTTTTTAAGATTTTATTTTTTCTTTTTCTCCCCAAAGTCCCCTGGGACATAGTTGTATATTTCTAGTTGTGGGTCCTTCTAGTTGTGGCATGTGGGATGCCACCTCAGCATGGCTTGATGAGCAGTGCCATGTCTGCACCCAGGATGGATCCCAACCGGTGGAACCCTGGGCCACTGAAGCGGAGCGCATGAACTTAACCACTCGGCCCTGGGGCTGGCCCCTGTCATCTCTTATCTTGAAAGACGCCATCCTGTGATTCTTTCCTCTTTCCTGTTCATCTTCCACATTTTAGATCATTTCCTAAAATCGGAAATATTGATTTTTATCAATCCCTCGCTGCTGCTGGCTCCCTGTTGTTTGGCGTGATGCCAATGCCCCTAATGACCTGGGCCTAGCACACTTTCCAGTCTTGTCCCCCATCACATGCCCTCTCACCCCTTATGACACACTAGCCCTTGTTTTGACTGCCAGCCAACCCCATTAGCCCCCTCCCCAGTCTTTGAACAGGCTGGATAATTGCCAGCCTTTATGCTTCAGGTCAGACTACTTCCTGTCCTTGGAATATATTTTCCCTTCTCTGCTTGTCTGAACCCAACTGAACTCCAAACACTGCCTCATCTGAGGAGTCCTCTCCTGTCGGCCAAGCAGAATGAAGCACTCCCTCTCTGTTCTCATAGAAGTCACTTGGTTCTACATATATGATGCCCCCATTGTTTTTCCCAGTATTGTAGTTATTATTTACAGATCTGTTTTTTCCACAGTTATTATTTACAGACTGTGGGCGTTCCAAGATTAGGGATTTTTTTTTTGGTTGAAACAGTCCTAGCACTGATCCTGGTATCCCACAGTCAACAAATGGGACGCAACTAGGGCCTTGGTAGTTAGGGCTTATGTAGGGTGATCTTTGCTGACCCTGGTATCACCCCATCACTCCTGCAGCTGGCACACATAATCACAGTGCTCATTGGGATAGCCAAGCCAGAGGAGAAGCCCCTGCCATTAACATAAAGTGAGTGTAATAGGGTGTTAAAATGGCACTCTTCCTGTCTTGGGGTTCTGTCTGAAGCCTCAAATCTGAGAACAATGGATTCTGAGTATCTTCACATTCCAAGGCAGATGTCAGACCATCTCTGTAGAATTTACAAAGGGAGTAATAAAAACTAGTTTCATCAGCCATATCTAGGCTACAAAAGGAAAGATTAAGAATTCATTAACTGAAGTGGTCTCCAAACTGGTGTCTCCAATTTCATTCTTTCTCCCTAGTATCCTCAACATAACCTCCAGACTGATCCTAGTCAGTCACGCCTCTTATCTCCTCAGAAACCAACGTGGGTCTCACCCAGAGTAAAAGCCCAAATCCTTGCAATGGGTTCTGGGCCAAGACAAAAGGAGTTCTCATTTACTTCTTGAACCTCATCTCCCACTGTGCTTCTGCTTGCTTTCTCTGCTTTAACCACATTGGCCTCCTTGCTATTCTTAAAACAAGCACACTTCTGCTTCAGGGCCTTTGCACTACCTTTTCCTGGCTAACCATGTCACCTTCCAGTCTTTTCTTAAGCATCACTTTTCTACTGAGGCCTACCTCATCACCCGATTTATTATTTATTTATTTATTTTGGTGAGGAAGATGGTCCCTGAGCTAACATCTGTGCCAATCTTTCTCTATTTTTGCATGCAGGATGCCACCATGGCATGGCTTGACAAGCAGCGTGTAAGTCTACACCCGGGATCCAGGCCAGTGAACCTCAGGCTGCCAAAGCGGAGTGCATGAAGTTAACCACTACATCACCAGGCAGGCCCCTCCATCAACCTATTTAAAATTGCAAGCTTTAAATGCTAGTACTCCTAATTCCTGTGTCCTGCTCTGCTTTTTCTTTTTCCATAGCCTTAACGCACTATAAAATTGAATTATTCTTATTCATTGCTTTAAGGCTTATTGTCTGTCTCTGAGGGTAGGGATGTTTATCTTTGCTGTTCATGAAGCCCCCATTCTCCCGATGAAGCGTAGAATACACTTATTTTCTGTACTAGTCATTAGCTAAGTCAGGATTTCCAGGAAAGAAAGGATGGCTCATCAAACTCACTTCTCATAACAACCATATTTTCCCTTGGATTTAACTCCTACTCACATGTCACTGTCGAATTCTTCAAAATGGCCCTTTTACTAAAATCATCGTTGACTATTGTTTACTAGGATTTTAAAGAAGCTGTTCAGAGTAGCTTTATCATGAAAGCAGTCTCCTTTGAGATGTAGGTAATAAAAAAAGGTCTTCTGTCTTGTTTTCCTCTTGCTCTATCCTGTTTGTCTTTTCAATGTCTCACTTCACTCCTTTCCCGGGTGGAGGAGACAATCCATCTGAGTGTTTTATCTTAAGAGAAGGAAGAGGGATCCAGTGAGCTGACTTACGCAAAACCCATCAGCACTAGGAAGGAGAAATGTGAAGACACGTGAAATTAGTTTGAATAGACTTGTTGATAAAGCCAATCTCTAATGCCACAGCCTCATAAAAACAGAGGCAGAGGTAACTGTTCTCACAGATTCAGTATCTGCTCAAATCTCAGAATCATAGGTAGAAGCAGAAATGTCGAGTCCTTATACCACTCCATAAATCAGAGAGATATGCTGGAAGGACCATAGGACCGGAAACCAGAAGACTGGGCCACCGCCTGAGGTATCCACTAACTCTCGTGTAGGCACTGGCCTGTCAGTTAGTCTCTAAAGTGGGGATAATGATATACAGGTCATCCTATTTCACAGAGTTGTGGAAAGATAAATGAGAAAATATTTGGGAAGGCACTTGGCTAAGTGCTTCATAAATATTGGAATCGTTTATTCCAGGATTAAGGGGATTTGTTTATTAGCTTACAAAACAAAGGCACTAAGATTCATTTGAATCACCATGAAAAAATTCAACATTGTTCCATTTCCTCACACCAGGGAAGCAAATCCTTTTACTTTTATGTGTCCACATTCATCAACTGGGGAATCTAGCCCTCAGCTGTCCTCCTTCCCACTAAGATTAAGAAACACAATAGTAGCAGCTGGAAAAACACAGAAGTATGAGTAGGAGATAAGGATTTCACACTTCTGAAATGTTTTCATCTCCAATACTTTCCAAATCAGGAGAGTTTTTCTTGTCGTTGGTGTTGCTTATGCAGCATCCTCAGTGTGAACACTGACAGCCCCTTCTACTCCCCAAAAGTTCTGTCATCGTGGCTGAAAAGTCCACCATTAGAGATTCTATTTCTTTGCATTAAGACAGTAATTTCTCCTCAAATCCCTTTGAACTGTCACACAGAAGAAAGGGGAAGATGAAGTCCAGAGTACCAGGTGTCTGTGGAGAGAGAGGGGCTCTGGCTACATAAAGGAAAGAATCACTTAGAGAGGAACTGAGAAGATAGTGGAGATAACTTTATTCCCTCTGATTTTTACCTCAAGCTGTCCTAAAGGGTGACAATGCCTTCTGCCTCCACCCTGACTCTTTCTAAGCATGGCGAAAGGAACCGAAGCATATGTGTGAGTTCTTACATTTCTCTAAGTGTCTTACTTGCAGATTGAAAGCTGAACACAATTTTCAAGATGGAGATCAATTTTGTCCTTAGAGTATCTTGGCCTCTATGAAGCTCCACCCCTAGCCAATGTTCATTCCTGCCAACATTTTAATGCCATTTTTTTCTCCTGTATGTGCTGTCGAGAAACCATTGGTGGTTTTGGATTGGGTTTCATTTGGCTCAGTTATGAAGTTGGTTATGAGGGCCTAGATCTCTACCAGGTGCAGCCAGAAGAGCTACCTTGGGATTCAGTATAGTCCCTGGGTAGCTCTGATAATCTTGGGCTTGCATTGCTTATTGTAAGAGAAGCCTGGAACACTCTGGAATTGATTTTTGGATTTCAATGCAAGCCTCTTGGGTCATTGGTTTATATTTTGGGACATAAATTTATATGTTGACTTGGTTTATATGGGCTTGTCACTTTAAGGTGCCACTTTGTTTTTTGGCATGAGGTTATGGAGGGTGAGGAGGGACGGGAAAGGATGAAGATGAATCAGGGATGGTTGAGGCCAAAAAAGGAGATGAGAATTTTAATGTGAGACTGAGCAGTTTTGCAAAGACCCAACTTTTGTGCTTCTTTGGAGGGCAAGTCAATCAAATAGACACAACGGTGGTTCTCAGCCTTCTGCTGTCTGTGCCTATGAAATGCTATTTAAAGCTGTTGAAGATATGCAGGAAGAAAATAGTTTTGAATGTCACAGACAGGAATTAATGAAAATCAAAATTACAAAGAACCAAAGTAATCATTGCCATGGTAAGAAAACCAGCCATGTGTTTTACAAAGATCCTCCATGATTCCAGGACAAAGCCTACTGTGCCACTTCCACAAGGCAGATATTGGAGGGTGACTCTTAACTGTCCAGGAGAGCTAAAGCAAGCATAATGACAAGTACTCGCAATTAAAGATGCATGGTGAGGTATTAGTAATTACTTTTATCAATTTCCCGTCCAAAGATGAGATGAGAATCTGTCTAGAAATCTACAGAAAACAGGATAGAAAATTGTGAGTTTGGAAAAATAATCAACATTTAAAAAATGAACATAGTCTTCCTGTTCTGCTTATTTGGCCAGCTCTGAGCATAGAAGGGGCTTCACCTTTCCACCACGTAAATAATGCACTTTAGTACCTGTCTGAGTTTATTTGGAAGTAGTACAGTATAGGAATTAAGAGCAGGGGCCCTGGAGTCAGATTGCCTGTGTTTAACTCTGCCATTGACCAGCTGTGTGACCCTGGGTAAGATAAATGGCCTCTCCAAATTCCAATTTCCTCATTTGTAAAAAGGGGAAAGTGCCTGTCACATAGTAAGTGCTCAATAAATTTTAGGTATTATGACTGTAGTAAACACTATTGGTATCCAGACCGTAGTCCCTTTACCAGTGCACCCATCCTCCAGCTGTTTTGAGTATTGATACTAAAAGATCACAGCTAATCCCTTCTTTGAAGACTTGCCTTATCAGGGAGAGGAAACTTGCCCTCTGCTGTTGGCAGCCAATGATTGACTGATGGGTTACAAATGTCTACAGGCACCAGGCCCCCTCCCCACCCCCTCTCACTCGCTAGTGTGCAGCAGGCCAGAGTTGGACTTCTCTCGAGATCACATACTTGCTCAGCTTCTTCCCTTTCCCTATCTTGCTTCTCTCCTTCTCTTATAGTATATATATATTTTTTTCCTCTAAAAGTCACTTCCTCAATAAATCACATGTACTTGAATGTCTGTTTGAAGCTTCTGCTAACCTGACCTAAGACAAGAATCAAATTTTTTTATTTTATGTCACATATATCTTCATATTTTAACAATTCTGAAATCAGGATATACCTTAAGATCACTGTTGGCTTGGCTAAAGTTGTTGTCCTTTTCTGCACATTGGGATCAAAATGTGCAAAAAATCCTGGAACAACAATGGAGCATTCTTTTGCTACATTGCCAACATTCTTGATGGCACAGAGGACCATAGTTTGTGGAAAAACAGTCATCAGTGACTGAGTTGAAAAGTTGAAGAGTTGGACTCTGAGTAAGTAAAAGTTTTAGGAATACTTTAATCTATTTTGCTTTCCTTTTTCTTTTGCATATATTAAATGCAAAGCAGAGATAGAAATGTTTTATCAAAATAATTCTAAAAGAGTTCTTTGAATAATAAAAAAAATTCTAAAGAATGCTTATGACAAAGAATGACATTGCAGTACATTGGGAAAGGGCTGGTTTTCCAATAAATGCTCTGAATCAATTGGATGTGCACATTGGGCTGTTGAAATGTCCACATCTTCTACCTAACACCATACCCAAAATCAACCTCAGATGGATTGTAGATCTATCCATATGGTAAATGTGAAAGAAAAAACAATGAAGCTACTGAAAGACAACATAAGAGACTGTCTTCATGAGCTTGGGTTAAGGAAATATTTATTAAGCAGGACCTCAAAAGCTCTAGGTTATAAAGAAAAAGGTAAATACATTGGAATACATTAAAATTAAAAAATTTTCGGGGCCGGGCCCGTGGCTGAGTGGTTAAGTTTGCACGCTCCACTGCGGAGACCCAGGGTTCAGATCCTGGGCGCGGACATGGCAGCGCTCATCAGGCCACGTTGAGGCAGTGTCCCATATGCCACAACTGGAAGGACCTGCAACTAGGATATACAACTATGTACCAGGGGGGATTTGGGGAGATAAAGCAGAAAAAAAACAAAAAAAGAAATTTTCTTCATCAAAATACATCATTAAAAGAGTGACAAAACAAACCACAAGGTGGGAGAAAATATTTACAATATGTATATCTGACAAAGGGCTATATTCCATATAATAAAAAAAACTCCTACAAATCAAGAATAAGAAGACAAACATTCTAATAGAAACATGGGCAAAAGCATGAACAGCTGTGTCACAAATGAGAATATCAAATGGTCGATAAACATATGAAAGGGGCTTAACTTCATTAGTGATGAGGAAAATGCGAATTAAAACCGAAATCAGTAACACTACACACTTACCAGAATGGCTAAAATAAAAAGACAGACAATACTAAGTTTTGAGGATGTTGAACAACTGGAATTCTTGCACGCTGCTGGTGGGGGTGTAGGTTGGGCAGCCACTTTGGAAACTTTTGGCAACATCTATTCAATATCTCCTCTGACTCAGCAGTATGTACCCAACAGAAATGCATATAAATGTTCATCAAAATAAAAGTACAAGAATGTTCAAAGCAGCACTATTTCTATACCCCTAATCTGTAAACAGCCCAAATGCCCATTAATAATGCAATAGATAATGATATTGTGGTATATTCATGCACGGAATACTTTACAGCAATGAGAAAGAGTGTATTTCAACTACGTGCAATAACATGGGTAAATGTCATCAACGTAATGCTGAGCAAACAGGCCAGACTCAAAAAAGCACATAGTGTATAACTCTACATAAAATTCAAAAATAGGTAAGAATTATGTATGTCGTTAGAAGAATAATGGTTATGCTCGGAGGGGGGTGCTAACTGAGAGCCGTCATGAGGGTCTTCTAGGCCCAGCAATGTTCTAGTTCTCGATCAGACTATTGTTTACATGGGTGTGTTCACTTTATGAAAATTCATTGAGCTATGTTTATGAGTTTCATACTTTTTGATAAATAGGTAACATGAAAGCTTTATGTCATTACTTAGTTGACAGCATTTTTTTCCCTTTCCTTAGCAGTATTAAAATAATGATGTGTCTCTTAATTGGTGGCATCTTGATTGAGGTAAAATATGGTATTATTATCATTTGGCAAGTAGTAGTATTTCTCTGACTCTGATCTGTCTCTTACTCCCACTTTTTCAGCTCACCTCCAGTGGTCAGTGTGGCACCCCAAAATCTCTTCCCAACTTTTTGTCTAAGAGTAGAACTCCCGATTCTTAGCTGGGTGTGTATGCACCTGGAGTAAAAATTACCTTTCCCACACTCCCCTGCACATAGGTGTGGCCAATGTGATAACATTTTGGTCTTTATCAGAGGAAGGCATAAGGGGTAGTGTGCAGGAAAATGTTAAATGAGTAGGCCCAAATTGCTCAAACTTTGCAGGTTCCCAAGAAGGGTCTGTTCCATGACTGGCCCTTGGCTGGTTCCTGGGAACCGAGCTCTTGGAATGTTCTAACTGATAAGAGTGTTTTGCGTGCTCAGAGCTTTGAATCACACTAGATCAGTTTGTCTAGATATTTTGCGCAGACAAATTCCTTCTTGGGGTCTGGAGCTTCTGTGACTGCGGTTATTCACACAGGCACCATATGCCTGTGAGACTGACACTGGACTCCTAGACTCAGTCAAGCTTCCCTGACCAACGACACTTTGCATGGGTTGTCACAACTTGTAGCTGGAGGAATTAAGTGTGTCCTGGGTGACTCTGCTGGGAGAGACTCATGGAGGTTTGCACTTGGTTTCCCCCGGGCTTCACCTTTTGTTGAATTTGCTTTGTATCCTTTCGCCATAATAAACAGTAACTGTGAGTGTTAATGACCTATGAGTCCTTCCAGTGAATCACCAAACCTGTGAGTGGTCTTGAGGACCCCTGGCACAGATAGTGTAATATGTGATATTGTTATTTAGAAAATATTTACTCGTCTCCCTCAAGTCTCATGAGAAGAATATACTTTTCCAACAGATTGATGTAGAACTTGGCCATATGACATGCTTTTGCCAATAACGTGGTAGAAGTGACTTTGATTGAGGTAAAATAAAATAAAATAAAAATTTACCCAATTCAACGTTTAGACCCAAGGAGGAATTGCATATTTCTATTTGACCTTCTGGGGACATTTGACCTCCCCATGGGACAAACATGTTTCAGGAAACTCTGACTATCAGCGTGGGCACAGAATGAACATACATGAAGCAGACCTGAATCCAAACTGCAGCATGGTGCCATGCCTGGCCAGATCTGCAACCTGAAGCAGAATCACCCTGCTGAGCTCAACCTAGGTCAGTTCGCTGTGAGCACAAGAGGAAATTAACACAACATCACTGTGGAGTAGTTAACGGATACTGGTAGCCCTGGAAATTGCACTAAAGGACAGCTGGTGTGTGTCCTCTTTTCCTTCGTCTATTTTGCTGTTTGGAAAACTAGATTTAGCCCTAAAGCTCTAGCCACTTTTGTGGGGAGGCAGGATGCAGGCCAGACCCCTAGGGATGGTGGAGTAGTGAATTGGAAGGGATGTGGATTCCTAATGACTTTGTGGAGCCATCGTATTTCTAAGTTGTTTAGGGCACTGAGAGGTTAGATTATCTGTCATGTGCAACTACATTTAATCTTAGCTAACAGAATCTGCAAACTCTTATCCATCTGTAAATTCTAAGGCTAGAAGCCCTGAGGAAGTCAGGGCAAGTGCAGAAAGCTAAGTGAACTGCTTTCGCTGTCTCCTGGAAGGTTCTGGGCTGCTATCAGAATATGAGTCTGTTAGCAATTTTGCTATTTTCCCCCTTCTATGCCTAAAAAAACTTCCTCTCTTTGAAGTAAGAACAAAAGGGCTAAGGTTGATCTTTGAGATATTCCACCAATTTCATAAAAAAAAAAGGTGTTTTTTTTTTTTTTTTTTGCCTCCAAGCTCTTTCAAATGAAACCTGAGTGAAAGCCAGTGAGTAAAACAAACAGGAGCCAAAAAGCTCTGAAAGAAGGATGGTGACAAAGTCTGGCATTGTAAATCTTCCCTCTCCTGGCCCCAGGGGGCCCCCGAGGAGTCTCTCATGCTTTGAGGAGGGGAGCACAGAAATGGTGCTTCATCCCCTTCTCTGGATTCCACCCCACTTCCCAGCCCAGCCAGGGCTCTGCTGAGAACACTTTATTGAATGTCGCATTATTATTCTCTTCAATGCTCTCACTCTTCCATCTGGGGTGGAAGGGAGACAGTGAGGCAGACAATTACATTGCTGATGTGGGATTTTTAGAGGAAAATTGAGGGAAATTATAGGGACTACCCAGCTGTGGTGAAAACGCCTCACTCTCTTCCCACAGGACCCATTATTTTACAAACTGCAACTATTAAAAATGATTTACAGTCACTTGCCAACTTTACCATGCTGTTAGATTCTCTTGAATCTTACCCAGCTCTTCAAAAGGGTACAGACGATCAAAGCATGTCCACTCTCAAAATGGCATGGAATTTGATGACTACTCTTTAGAAAGTTGAAATCTACCACACCATCAAGGTCAATCTTATCTCCCCATACCCCTATTCTGTTTGATCTTACTTCTTATCTCCTAGATCCTGTCTCCTTTATCAGCTAATTTGTATCTTCAAATTTTCTCTCACTAAAGAGTCTGTGAGCTCTTGCCTGTTTAGTTCTTTCCTTCCAAATATAGAGAAAACCCCTTGAAATTTTTATCCTTACCCTTTGTTTAAAGGCATTCACTATGTAATTATATTCACTTTCTTCCTTTCTAGTTTCATCAAGAAAGACAGACACCTGAGATGAGTGATAATCCTGTAAGATTGGCCCAAATCCTGCCGGCTTGGTGAGCTGACAGGTCCTAGTTGAGCCTGACCTCCTGGTTGCCTTATTATCTTAGAATCTGGAAGAGCTATGGCCCAGATGAAGGTAAACAGCGAGGTGTCTATACAGTAGCAGCTGTGAGCACATCTGTAGCTAATGGCTGAGAGGCAGCACTTCCAAAGCTCGGTGTAAACTTTGGGGACTTGACTCCATAAGGGAGCTACTCTCTGGTTTACCCTGTATTTTCACTTCAGAGCCTGCTGCTCTATACAATTAACTCTAGGAAATGGAGAGGAAAGTGTTTTTCTGGAGCAAATGCTCAGGGGCCCTCCCAGCAGTTTAGATTGTAGCAGAGGAAATGTCTTTAGTGTGACAAATGGAGCAGGGGTAAAATGAGTCGCTTCCAAGAGGTGCCTTTAAGACCCTGAGAGTAATGGCTTACCTTCAGTAGAAGCACAATAGATAATTTTATCTTCTGGCTGTCATATTAGGTAGCTATTTCGTTTTTTGTTTTTTTGTGTTTTTTTTTTTTTGGAAAGAAAAGGACTTCTGAGATTCTAGCTAGGTAGCTTTTTTTTAAAAAAATGGTATACAAGGTTTTAATCTTCGGCTTTTATATTATAATAGTAACTCATGCTTGCTGTAAAAAGTGTCAAACAGTGGAGAAGAACATTGCATTGTTCAGGGTAGGCTATGCTGCAGGTGGTCGCCAGCCTCTGAGATAGCCCCAGTGAGCCAGCTGCTGATATTCACAGTCTGGAAATTCCCATGCTCCTGAGCGTGGGCCGGATTTAGTGACTCACTTGTAAGAAGGCAGAAGTGATGGGATGTCACTTCTGAAATTAGGTTCTAAAGACTCTGACTTCTATGTTGGGATCTCTCTCTCTCTCTTAAATCTCTCGCTCTGGGGAAGCCCCGGGTGACTCTTTGGAGAGGCCACTGATGTCTCTGGCCAATGGCCACCAAAGAGCTGAGACTTGCCGACAGCCACATGAATGGACTTGGAAGCAGATGCTCTAGCCCAGTAGAGCCTTGAGATGCAGGCTCTACAGCCTTGGCCAAAACCTTGCTTGTAGCCTCATGCAGGGTCCTCAGTCAGAACCAGTGAGTTCTTGACCAGTGAGATATGTTTGTTGCTTCTAGCTGCTCAGCTTGTGGGGTAATTTATTATATCTAATAGATAAGTAATATGCTACGTTAATTAACTCCCAAATCTCAGTGGCTTTAGACAATAACCCCCACCCCCCAACATATACACTCACTCAACATACACACTCATGTAGTCTTGAACATTTTTGGTTCAAGTTAGGCACCCCGCGGGAAAGTGGGTAACCTAGTGACCATTTTGTGATAGGAGATTGCTTCCATTTTGTGGTAGGAGATCACTTGGAGGACTCACAGCTTTAAACATCTCAGACAGAAAGTGATGTATGTCACTTCTGCTCGCATTTCAAGGGCAGGAACCAATCACATGATCCCACCTAACTGCATGGGAAAATGGAAAATTGGAGGAGCGTATGGATAGTCCGTGATAATTAAATGTTTTTGCCACGTGTATAACATAAAAGTGACACTCCACTTTTCTCCTCCAATCAGACGTGCCACGTTTAACCGCTTAAACTGTGCCCTTTCCGGTAAACACACTTATCATACAAGATGCAGGCATACATATGTCATATGTGTATATCATACATATGTGTATATGTAAAATTGGATCAAATTTCTACATCGAGATCTATCTCAATCTTGGTAATATCTGCTTTCCTGGTATGGATGTATGATTTAATTGCTTCTTTATAAATGAAGAATAATTTAATCATTTCTATGGCTACAAAAGTGTCTTAATAGCCCAATTTTCACTTGTGACTTTCCTAACTTGTCCATATGACATCATGTGCATGTATTGAAATAAATCCTGTCTCTGCCAGCACGTGCCTCACCCACTCTTGTTGGCTGCTTAAATAAAGGGCATCATTATGTTTGCCCTCATTTTTTAGGGGCAGTAAGATATATTAGGGAGTGGTTGAAGTATTCAACTTCATTAGCCATTATTCTGATATAAGAGAAAGGAACAAAAGGGAACTAGCGTCTATTAAGCGCAGAGTGCTTAGGCACCGTGCTGTGCATCTATATATTGATTTCACTAAAACCTCATAGGATCCTACGAAATATGTAATTATTATTTAGCTTCCATGGTGAAATCCACTTCATGGGCTTTAAGCATCTCCCTGCCTCCACCTCCACCACAAATACTCACCGTGAATTTCATCTTTTCTTTTTCTTCCTAGAAAGCAGAAAGAGTTAACAGGCTGTGTGACGATTGCTGCTTTTCTTAGTGAAGATACTATAAAGATTCATGTGCCTTTTTCCAGAAGACAGACCATATATGGTAAAAAAAGAAAAAACATGCAATGTTTGCAAATTTCCTGGGAAAATTCCCTTTCTCTAAAAGTATGTTACTGTACTTTCCATGTCTCTATTAAAAAACAGAACAACAAAAAATAAATATATCCCAAATGATGGGAGAGAGATATGACTGGCTGTCTCCATTGGCCCACCATTTCCACTCAGGAATCTGTTAAAGGGCCAGAGCATCCTCTGCTTTCAAAGCTGTTGCTGGGTTGTGTTTTAGGTGTGAGGGTTGTAGGCAAACTCCTCTGGGTCCTTCTCTGACCAAGCGAGCTGTTCCAGTTCAGAGGCTTGGGACTGCGGGACAGCAAAGTATTCCAACTTTGGCAGACAGATGGGAGCAGGGAGGGCAATCTCTGAATTTTTATAGCATCTTCTTGGATGGGAAATAAAGGAAGAGAAAACTTCTTAGACTAGTCTCTGGCTCCTGGAGTCCTTCAACATCCTCCTCTCTGCTCTAAAGGAAATAGAGTAAGGCTCAGTCCTGACAGAGGACCATCTCCAATCCTGGGAGGTACTAAGACGGTATGACTATTTCAGTTTTGCACACGAGCAAACAGAGGCTTGGAGAGGTTAAGAAACCTGACCCCAAGATCTAAATAACTACACTGCACCACACGGAGCCCAGGGCACACAGTTAACTTGTTGGGATTGAAGCAGGTGATCTGTCGAGGTCTCTTAACAGTTAAAATTCGTGATCTAAACAGAGCTGGGGCCAGATTATACACATCTACAAGAATCCTCCTTCCATCCCAACACCTTGAATACTTTCTCTAGACAACCGAAAAATAAATTCTTACCCTATAACCCTTCAGCTGACAGAGTTTGGGGAGCATTGGAGAGAGCACTCTGCTAAAGAATTTCATCTGTCTGAAGGAAAGGAAAGTTTTTTTTGTTTGTTTGCTTTTTGAGGAAGATTAGCCCTGAGCTCACATCTGCCACCAATCCTCCTCCTTTTGCTGAGGAAGACTGACCCTGAGCTAACATCCGTGCCCATCTTCCTCTGCTTTGTATATGTGGGATGCCTACCACAGCATGGCTTGATAAGCAGTGTGTGGGTGCACACCCAGATCCGAACCGGCAAACCCCGGGCCGCCAAAGTGGAAGGTGTGCACTTACCCACTGAGCCACCAGACTGGCCCCAGGAAAATTTTAACTACAGACTTACACCAGGTTTTTCTGCAAATGAAGGTAGTAGAGCATAGTTTCTGCTGGGCATGTATTCTGGGTCTTTTATTTGTATCTGCAGATTTCTGGATATAGTGTGGAAACAGGAAAGGGGGACTGATATGAATCTGCAAACCAGCATTGTATGGCATATCCATGCTCTGATGGGAAGTCTATACAGATCAGGTTGCGTTAGTGAACAGTTTTCCTTTTCTTATATAAAATTAAACTATCCCTCTAAGAATTATTGTTTATCATTGGGAGATGTGTGTATGTGTGTGTGCGTTCTAACAGTCTATTCATTCATTTATTTATTTAAGAAAACTTATTGAGTGCCTACTATGCAGCAAACACTGATGGAGTTGCTGGGAATTAAGTAATGAACAAAAAGGCAAAAATTCTTACCATCCTGGAGCTTTTTCCATTCTAGTGGGGGAAGAGAGTCAAAACAATAATTAGGTAACATAAGGAGCATGTCAGATGCAAAAGATTACTATGGAGAAGAACAAAGCAGAGAAGGGTAAAAACAAGTGTTGGGTGGGGGAGGCTGCAATTTTAAGTAGAACAGTGGGGAGGTGACATATGAGCCCTGACATGAGGGTGGAGTGTTCCAGGTAAGGGAGTACCTAACGTGAAGGCCACCACGAAGGGCTAGAGAGGCTAGAGAAGAGTGGAGGAGGAGAAAAGTGAGAGATAAGGCCAAATAGGTAAGGGAGAGGCCGGACAGGTGGGAACTTTCAGGATGCTGCAAGGACAGTAGCTTTTATTCTGAGGACGATGGGAACATTGCAGGGATTTCGCCAGAGGACTGATAAGATCTGACTTATTTCACAATAGGGTGACTCTGGCTGATCTGTTGAACATCAGCTGTAGGGAGGCCATTTGGAAACTACTACTGTAATCCAGGGGAAAGATGGTGGTAGCTTGGATCAAGATAAATTTGGTGGTGGGGGTGGGGCAGGAAGTAGTTCAATTCTAGACATATTTACTGATCTGATGAATGTGAGACGTGAGAAAAGGGGAGCCACGGATGACTCCTACATTTTTTGTCTGAGCAATTAGAAGGATGGAGTTACTATTTAGGGACAATCAGGATAAACTGAATAGTTTTGAACAATGAGATATTTAAATGACAGTCTATGAGTCTGTATTTCAGAGGAGTGGTCTGCACTGGAGAAGATAGTGGTAGGCTGGTACTGAAGTCTTGAGATTGGTGAGTTTACCTAGGGAATGGATGTAGGCAGAACAAAGGGGAGGTCTCAAAACTGAGCCTTATTTTATTTTATTTTTTTTGCTGAGGAAGATTTGCCCTAAGCTAACATCTGTTGCCAATCCTGTTTTTTGTATGTGGGTCCCCACCACAGCATGGTTGACGAGTGGTGTAGGTCTGTGCCTGGGATCCCAACCCAAGCTGCTGAAGTGGAGCACGCCGAACTTAACCACTACACCACCGGGCCAGCTCCCTGCTATTTTAACAAATACAACTGAAAAAACCTTTACTCTCTTCCATGGGCAGTGGAGAGGGGAATATGTAGTCTTATAACTTAGCCGTCCTACTTTAATGAATAGAAACTGTCAATAAAAAAATAGGCACACTGCCTTTTTTTCTCTCCAAAACATTAGCATTTATGTATGAAGCACAGAGACAGCTTTCAAATCCTTTCTGCCTTATATTTGTGTAGTGTTTTAAAGTTCCATAACAAATTCACATGCATTATTTCATCTTGTTCTTGAAAAATTCCAGGAGATAAATAGTATTAGCAGAAGACCATAATGAAGCTCAGAAAATAAGACATGAATTATTTACAGCAACACCATTAGGTAGATATTGTCAGCATCCCCAATTTACAGGTGAGGAAATTGAAGCAGAGTGAGACGAAGGGATCTGATCAAGTTCAAGCTTTTCAAGTATGTTAGTGGGAGAGCTGGGTTTAGAATGAGTGTATTATTTTCAATATAACTAGCTGAATGCTGATGACAATGAGAAGAGTAACATGCAGCTCTTCCCCTTTCCAGGCCCAGCTTCCCTCTTTCATGGTTTGGGGCAGGGCTTCCCAGCCTGGCACTATTGACATTAGGGACTGGGTGATTCTTTCTTGGGGGTGGACCTGTGCATTTTAAGATGCTTAGCAGCATCCCGAGCTTCTGCCCACTGGATGCCAGCAGCACCTCCCACCCCAGTTATGGCAACGAAAAATATCTCCAGACGTTGCTAAATATCCCCTGCAGGGGGCGAAATGTCCCTGGTTGAGAACCACTGGTTAGGGTCTCCACTCTACTTGGACTGGGCCAGGAGCAGCCCCTCTGTCACCAGTTTCCCAGTGGAGCTGAGTGCCTGGGTACCCAGAGGCTCTGGGCTGCAAGTACTGCTTGGAGGCTCCTGGGGGCCCCAGGCTGGACTGCTGTGGCCTCTCCTGCTGGTGGGATTGCTGCACTGCCTCTCGCACAAGGCCCTGTCCTCTCCATCCTGGGCTCTAAGGTGGTTGCTTCGTATGCGCTCACCTTTTCACCTCAGTTTCCTGTGTTCCTCGAGTGGCCAGGGAACAAAGGAGAGAACAGCCCTCTGGTGGTTCTCCGCTGGCTCCACGTCTATCAGCTAAATGAACAGCAGTATATTTGGCTGTTAAACTGCAAGGGGAAATATTATACACCTGGATTTAATCGCATTTATCTCTGATCAGGGTGAGCAAGTTAAGAAGCTGATGGATATTTGTTGGTAGAAAAAAATCTTATTACCAGTCAATCAAAAAGCTTTTGTTGTACATCTAACCTAGATTTGCTCAGCAGATATGTGACATTTCCCATAACCCCAGATGTGGCATTTCCACCTACCAATGAAGAGGGATTCATTTGGAATTTTATTTTAAGTATTGTATATTTTTTTCTCTCTCCCATCTTCCTACCCTCTGGATATGCTTGAATTGCCTCAGAAAGCCTGGCTCGTGGCTCAGATTTTGTGTGTTTCAGTACATTCTGTTGGAATGTTTTCTTTCAGACATTTATGTCTGCCAAGTTGGTGACATTTCTTCCTGATACATGTCTCTACAAGTCACCAAATGCTTATTATTAAGCTGGAGCTTAATTTCTGCATTGACTAACTCAGCTGTATGCACAAAACCTGCTGGGTGTGCTCAGACTCGAGAGTGGCTCCTGGGAGGGCTGGGAGGGATCTGAAAGGGGAGATGCATGAACTTTTACCAAATAGTTTTCTGGTTTAAATTCATCAGGACAACCTACTCCTAATTCAGGTCATGTTATGATTTTGTGAAAGAATTGTTGCTCCGGCTTCCACTGTTGGTTTATTAGTAAGTGATCTCCTGGATGATGAAAGGCCTATGACACCATTTGGTTGGCAACATTAAGCACTTCTGAATCTTCTCCTGTATCCCATTCTCTGGTTTTCTTTTTGAATTATTTCCTTATAGGAAGGGTTTTCTCCTAGTCACCATTTGAATTACGCAGGATGCTGCTTGATTTGATATGCACTTCTAGATTATTACAGAGTCATGAGGCTCTGATAAAGGTTTAAATATAGCTGCTCTAGAGAATGTTCCCCTCCGAGGTCTCATTTGGTAATGTGAGGTTTTCAGGAACAGCGACTGTCCCAACTATACCTAAATACCTTCTCCATTGTCTGCCTACCACATAAAGTCTGATAAAATTAGCCACTTTCCCAGCCTCCCTGGAAACTAAATCTGGTTCAGGCCAATGAGATGGTAAAGGAAGGGTATTGGGGGTGGGGGAATTTCTGGGAAGGATTTTTCCTCATTGATAAAATGAGAGAAGTATTCGAGGACAGTGCTCTCTAAATTGCCCTGACTACCCACCTGTTTCCAGCCTTAGATTCTTAGCCATGTGAGATGGCTGTAGCTATAGCAGCCATTTTGTGACCCTATGGAAAAGGTCTCTCTTCAAGAGAATTGCAGAGATGCCAGATGCAGCACTTTGACATAATAAACCCGACTAAGAGGCACTTGAACCATAAGGACATTTATCGTTTCCTTAGTGGTAGGTGTTTCCAGTGGTGTTTCTATAACTATGGTTAAAAGCAGCTCAATAGCAACTAAAGCTCCATCACCAAAGTTCATGCACTTGAGAGAGATAATGCTAAAGCCTAAGAATGCTCTCTAGCAGAATCCTCTTCCTTTATGCCTCTCTAACTCTGTATATGTAGTTTATAAAGTTAAAGAAACACAAAGTACTTCTACAACTGAACAATAGGATGTGTGAATAACAGCATAGGAAGAGACACAATTTCAAATTATGTTTAGTTGATGAGAATCTCTAAAATTGACCAAATCTAGCAAAGAAGACAGCAAAAGCAAGGCTGGGAGTAGGTTCTAAAGATGAATGTATCTATCTGCTATTGAAGTCCAGATTAAGGCAAAACAACACAGAAGGTCTGAAATCCCATTCTCTGTGACTTTAGTGACTTAACAACAACTGGATTTGTCCCAGCTCTTTAACCCCGGAGTCTCCTTTAGATCCTTCTCCACCTCGGAGTCAAACTGAGTGGGTGCATTCTCATTATCTACAAAAGAAACAGCGTAACCTGGGAGCAGGTGCCCAGCACCCCGAGCCAGGGTCATCCACTTCCCTTTGACTTTCTGGGTCCAGTCAGTCTCTCAGTGTTGAAAAGCAAGCTTCCCTCTGAGATTCTGAGCATTCTTGGAAGGCCTGGGCCTTTTGTTCACAACAGCACCTACATTAAGGGAAAACAGAATGTTAGTAAAAGGCCTAGGTGTACAGATGGCATTTTGAATATACTCTTTAAGAACAGAACTTATAGGATTTTGGAATCAAAATTACATTTAGACCGGCAGCTTGTGTGCAGTAAGATTCATCTCAATGTAATTTTAAAGAGCTGAGTCCTAAGCTACCTGAATCAGCCTTTGAAAGAAAAAGACGAGCTCAGTATGCCATGGCTGCACTACTCCAATGACTACAAGATGTTCAAATATGCTAACTCTGAGCAGGGTAACGCACTGTGACATGTTCAGAGGAAGAACTGAACTCCACGAGACAAGATAGCCATTGATACGGGCTTTTATGCAAGTTGATTAATAAAGTTCTCAAAGGATTACATCAAAATCACTGCTTTCTCTAGGATAATGTACAACAGGAGGTGAAAAACTTCTCAACCGACAGCTAGCAGCAGGATTCATCACAGAAAGGGAGCTGGCGCTGGTAGGCAGAGGCTTCTAGGATGTCTCTTGGGGAAGAGGGGAAATCTCGAGGGCTTGGGTGTTGACTGGTCCTGCAGAGGCCCAGAAGGAAACGGCAACACAAGGGGCACTTTTGTGCTGTTGAAGGAGGATATGCGAGCAGAGGCGGAAGATGGGGCAGAGGTATGAGGACACGGTATGAGCTGAGGAACTAAAGAGCATCAGGGAGCCCATGAAGTGCTCAGGTGGTCGGACGGGCTGAAAGGCTTCGAGCACAAGGATGTCTTGTTCAACTTGAAGTTCTTTGCAATATAAACTCTTCTTCGGTCTCCCTCCAAATCTCCAATACAATCCAATAAATACAAAAACTGCCTTTTGTGAATGGATGTTTTTTGAGGAATTTGAGGAAAGGGCTGCATCTTACATCTGGGTCTGTGCAGTGCAGACTAGAGATAACATCCTTGGGATGGCAAGGTGATGAGTACACTGAAGACGGGCTGAGAGCGAGAGGGGAGCATAAGAATTTAAAGGCATCCTTCTCGCCCACCCCCATTTTGTTGGAAATGTTTGAAGATCATGGAGAGGGTTTGCAGGTTTGAGTAATACCATCATGTTACTTGCATTAAGATCTGTGAGGTCCCTACTGGATGGGAAGTTGGGCCTCTTTGTTGGGCTCTTCCATGTGCCTACTGGCTGGGCTGGCACTCTGTTGGCTGTTGCAGGTGCACCCTCCACCCTTCTCTGTCCCGCTCTCTGCCCTGGGAGGCTGACCAATGTGGACCTGGCTTCTGGTTGGCTTTGGCTCATGGGGAGCCCAACACAGAGCTTCTGCAGGTGTTTAGGAGGGAGGAGAGTGAGGTCAGGGTTTCTGTTTCCCAGGCCTCTTCTCTGTGAGGTCACTCTGGGTGAAAGGTAGCCTTGTTTGAAGATCACTCCTTCTTTGTAAGAGGATTGTCTTTCTTTTCAGGTTTTAATAACCACTCCCTTCCTTTCCACCTCAGCACTAGGTAGGCTGATCAACCATCCCACTTTGCTGGAACTGAGGGTGTTCCCAAGACATGGGATTTTGAGTTTTAAAACTGGGACAGTCCTGGTGAACAGGGACGAGTTGAGCACCCTAGCCCTAGGAATGGTTACTAGCTCCTCTGCTGTTTCTAGTGTCATGTTACTCAACTATCTCTTGTGGTTCCCCGGCACCTCATCCCTACTTTTGTAAATAGTCCTTTTGTAAAAGAAACAAACACACCTCCTGGAATTATCTAATTCAAGCATGTCGTCTCTTTTCTGTTGGGACTTTGAGTGACACACTTAGGTGTCCATGGACACTCATGCAGATGCCCTCTCTAAACTTTGCTTTCCTCTACTGCCAAAGAAGAAGGTTACACAAGAACATTCATTTACATCTTTCCAGCTCCAACATCCTAAAGTGGTTGAGAAGAACATCATAATCTTTATCTCATAAATTTTTGTAACTGTCTACCTAATTCCCATTGTCATCTTCTAGTAATTCTTCCCAAAGAATTCTTGAGTGCTTCCTGTTGCCAGGCCTTGGCTGCACCCTAGCGAAACTAAAATGCAGGACACATAATCTTGGTCCTGGAGAGGGTCATGTCAGGTCTAAGGGGAAGGATGTAAGGAGACGCCGGACTATTAGCAGATTATTTCAGCACAACATGCTATGCTAAACGAGATTTATACATGGTGCCCTAGAAGCTCAAGGAGCGGTCCCCAGCCAAGTTCAAGGGAGTCATGGAAGGCTTCCTGGAGGAAAGGACACCTGAACTGAGTTTTAAATGATGTAAATGGGCCTAGTGAAGGGGGCAGAGGATATGAAAGAGGCAGGTGGAGCATTCCTTGCAGAGGAACAGCATGACCAGTGGCCTGCAGGAGGCCAAGGATTTAAGTCATGGGATGAATATAGGAAGATTTTGGAGTGGGGTAGTGTTAGCTGTTCAGTTTTGGTGGAGCCTAAGATGTGAGGTGGGAGATGAATCTGGAGAAGTAGGCAAGGCTGGATTATAGAGGGTCTGGCAGGCTGCTTAAGGATGGGGCCCTTTATCTTGTAGATGACAGAAGACCACTGAATGATGGGTTATTTTGCCATTGAGCAGGGTGACCTAATATTTATCCAGTTTCTTTCTGAAACTAAAACATAAAGAGGCTGAACCAACAACAGAAAAAAATAAGGAGCGTTCAGCAAACTTTCTGAAGTATTGCTCACACCATGGAACTTTAAATTGGTGGTTTTAGCTACATGAAATGATAAATTGATGCTGCTATTAGGAAAACTCATCAGACTCCACCACAAAGCCTTTTTGGAAGGAAAAATAGCAGAATCTAGGCTTGATAGATTCACCTTGATTGTCTGCCTTCATTTACCTCCATCTTCATCTTGGCTCACCCAAATTTTGAGGTTTTGATGACAAAATGCGTGTCTTATTTATATTTGCATTGGTAGCAATTAAGACATTGCTTGGCACATGGAGGGGGTCAATACATGTCTGTTCCATGAAAAGAACCCTTCCCTGAGTGCCTGCTGAACAGTAAGTACCAGCTGCACGAAGGCCAAGAAGTAAAGTGACAAAATGCCAAGTTCCCGCCCCCAGTACACTAAGGCTGCTTGTGGACCATGAATAAAGGAAACCAAATATAAAAGGACATTTTGAGTCTTTTAGAGAAATTTAAATGTGAAGTGGGTACTATCTGAAAAGAGAAATTATTGCTATTTTGTTAGGTGTAACAACAGCATAGTGGAGGTATGACAAAATATCTTTTTTTTTACAAAAATGGTAAAATTGGAAGTATTTAGGGTGAAATAATACAATATTAGGAATTTACATTAAAATATTATTTATGCCTCAAAAAGTTTGTTTAAAAACTAAAAAATTAAAAATTACTACTGAAACAGGAAAGAAAGAAGAAAAGAATGAAAGGAGGGGAAAAAAGGGAGGACCAAGGGAGGCAGAGAGGGGGCAGTTAGCCAGTTCCATCCGGGAGAAGCGTCTAGACTTGAAACCACAACATTCACAACGTTACACACGCTAGGCAGGAAATCTCCTTTGTGATGGGGACAGCAAGCAGAAGCATCATCACAGTGTGGGTGGAGACAAGAAGAACGAATCCCGGAAGGGGTAAATTTTGAGTCAGATTTTAGTCTCATAACAAGAGCCCATCTCAAACTGAAGCCATCTTTCCCTTCCTATTCTCTAAGTTAGTAGAACAATGTTTCTTGTTTCCTAAGACTAATACTATTTGGAAGAAATGTAACAGGATAAGACACTACCTTGTAATAACTTGGTTACCATGCATAAAAATGATCTTGATAGTTATCTACAGATGATACTCATTGAAGGTTAATTGTGTGGCCCTGGTTACTGATTAGAATAACACTATTTTTTCTTTCACTAATTCATTGAAATCTTACCAAGTGTTTGCTATGTCTTGAGCGATGCATTAGGCATGGAAGCAGAAAATATAACAGAGTTCCTGCCTCCGTGATGCTTACATGCCAGCGGACGTTGGGGAACGTGGTCACAGTTTACAAAGAGCTCTCCTGTTTGTAATTGTTTTCTCGGCTTTGATCTTGGCAACAATCTGGGAGAGCTTAGCCACTGTTTCAAACACCTTGCCTTTTGAACCTAAGGCTTAGGTTCTTCCACGAGTTGCTCATGGTTATGTGGCTAATAAATGGCAGCAATGTGATTTGAACCCGGTTCTGCTCCCTTGGAGTCCAGCACTGTCACCAGAATGCCACAGTCCGCTCCTTCTTACGTTGCTTCTGTTAACCAAAAGGAAATGCAGATGCAATGTGCCTACTATACTTCTGGGCGAATGTCTGGATTGAGGTGAGCGGTGCCAGCTCTTTCAGCCACAAGCAAGCGTTCTACTTGGAGCTGATCTGTGGTGCAGATCTGAGGGCGGCTCTGTAAAGTACAAGCACGTTGTGACGCTTCAGGGGAGATTTTCTGTTACTAGCTAATTATCAGTTAAATTTGTCAAGAAGGGAAAAAGCGCCTCTCACATCTTATTTTAAAATATAAAAACCCTGGAAAAGTTTGAGGGTGATTTGCTGCTCTTCCAGCTTCACAGGCGGCCCCAGTCACACCTGAAACGAATGATGGCAGAAGGGTTGTCAGTGTGGTGCCCTTGAGGAGCTCCACGGGGGTGGCAATCTGGGACCAGCGATTTCACACCGAATAAGATGCAAACAACACGGGTGAGCACCTGGGAAGGGAAGAAAGGATGGAAATGAAAGATCTCAAAGCAATTAACTAGAGATGATTTGTACCCAGAAGCATTGCCGATGCCAAGAGAATGAAACCAGACACAAAAGACCACATACCATATGATTTCATTCATTTATATGAAATATCCAGAACAGACAAATCCATAGAAAAAGATAGAAAACAGATTACTGGTTGCCAGGGGCTGCTGGGAAGCGAGGGCAGGGAGGATGGGGAGTGACTGCTTAATGGGGACAGGTTTCCTTTTCTGGTGGTGAAAATGTTCTGGAACTAGACAGTGGTGATGGTTGCATAGCACTGTGAATGTACTAAATGTCCCAATGGTAATTTTTATGTTAAGTGTATTTTATCACATTAAAAATAATACGTACACATGCACACACACAAACTTAAAAATAATCATCTTACTGGTTGGTTAACACCAGCTTTAATCTCTAAGGTACTTCTGCAACATACCTATGAGTGGTCATCCAGATTGTACGGAATACCTTCGCTTAGAAGAACATTGTTCAAAAGTATGCTTATTTCATTTTAGAAGGCCCTAATTGTTAGGAAATTCACTATTAAAGTGAATTAAAATCTATATTTGAAAGAGAGAGAGAGGGTTGGAGAGAGAGAAAGAGCAGAGGGAGTGAGGGAGAGAGAGAGAGAGAAGAGGGTGGCTGAGCCATCGGGATGAGAGGGCCTGGAGTGTCCCACATATTCCCCACATTTACATTTGTGCCGTAAGAGAGAGAGCAGCTCTGTGTAAGCGACACAGTCCTGCAAGGACAGCTATGAAAGGTGTGCTCCAATCGAAAGCAGGCTTGCGCCAGTTTCTTGAGTACGTAAAACTTAAGGGCTTTTGTGGGATGCAGAAGTTACATCTGGGATTATTCCAGAACTTGGAGGTAGATTATTCAAAATCTACCCTTAATGAGCTCTGCAGTGGATGGACAGGAATCTAGGAAAATTTTCGAAATTTTCTATTTAAAGAAATACCCTACTCTGCTCATTTTAAAATGAGAAAATTATGTTGCTACTTTAAAAAAACACATGAGAAAAACCACATTACCAGAAATGTTATGTGTCTTTAACTAACGAAGCCCCCGGAACTTTGATTTGATTTGTAAAATATAATTTGTCCCCTTCTCCCAACACATGTCTGCTGTGTAAATCCGAGAACACACATGCTTTCCCTTATTTTAGTCACATGCTATAAACTAAATAGCATATTTAGAGAGATTAATATTTCAGAAATTATTTTACATTCTGGTTTAGTTAATAGTGAAAAAGATCGGTAGAAAAAAGTAAGGGGTTCCCTCTGAACAGGGCTCAGGAGTTCCGGTGGGAAAGGACATTTTTTGACTCCCGATTCACCCAGGGTGCAGTCCCCCATCCGCATTGTTATGCACCAGCTCCCTTTTGTGCGTCTCACAGCTCATCTGGAGTTCACTGAGTAATTAGGGCTCCCTTCTCCCCGAGTGTTGAAGAGCTTTGTCGTGGCACAAAGGAAGATGTGAATTTTGTCCCTGAGAGCTAGCAATGTTTTGTATTTTCAAAGCCCTGCTTTTAGACTGTTCCCAGCATAGGAACATTGGAACAACGTCTTATCTTTTGTCATCATTGTAGCGGAAAAGTACTAGCCTGGGGATGTGGGCTGCTGCAAGCTGTCAGAGGCTGCCTACCTTTAGTATTTCGTGATGACGTTAGAAGCTTGTGCAACCCGTACTCAGATCTGACTCAATGTGGGGAGAAGCCAGAAACATCAGAGCAATTCAGGAGAAATGGGGCAGCAGCAAGGGAGAAGCGGAGAGGAAAGGAAGCTTTGTTTTAGTCCCGAGGAGAAGGAGACGTAACCAGGTTAAGACACAAAGGACATGAAAAACATATCTTTCTCACAAAGTGGTGAGAGCTGTGTCAAGAAGAACCCCTGCAAAGCTCCTATTAGTTGAAGCTTTGAGGCCTATGATTTTCTCTAACTGTGGGAGGGACAGGCAGTTTGAGATGAAGGAGATACTGACAACACAGTGTGATGGTGAAAACTTTGCCTCTCCCTCCTTCCCTTCCTGTGGATCTATTAGGCAGGCAGGGAAATCGGAGTGCAAAGAATAGGGTTGCTGGAATAACAGCTGGGTAAATGGCACATTATGCAATTTTGCAGGCACACACTGATCCGCAGTTGCACAGAAATGAAATTATACGAGGCAGAGGGCTCTGCGGTGCCAGCTTCGAGGCTGAGCACTCGCCTTGCCACTTTGCTTAGGGAAGGGTTTTATTTGGAATCTGTCTTTCAGCCTGCAGCTCTGTGCTGCACCATCCCCGGCACGGAGGTGGTGTTTACTCACCCATGTGAAGAGGGCGTTTGAACTCTCCATCTTCCCCTCCAGCGTGCAGTATTGATTTTCTGCTGTGAGGAGACAGAAAGACCTTTCTTCAAAGTACCTTTGGAGGCAGAGTTGGCTGTGGACTGGGCTTTGTGAGCAAGGACCTGCATTCAGGGAGCACAGAATCTCTTTCTTAGTCGCAAATTGTTTTTGTGCAATTTACTAGTCATAACAAGTTCATGGCTTACTGTTAGTTGTTCAAGAAAAATCCAACAGATTGAAGCTGTTTTTTCACTTGATTTAGTCTAAACAAGTCTGGATAATTGGCCTGGCTAATTAATACCTATGTCTATTGTGCAGTTTGAGCTGACATATTTTGAAGGTGGTGCCGGTTCAAAAATGTAGAAATAATTACTCTATAAAAATGGGCATGAGGCATACTTCCATGGAATTTCACCTTGAATATGCAAATGCTTTCTCTTTTGAAATGTGATTTGCAAAAATGAGGAGTATTTGAAAATTTTCCAATCTGGAACTGTTTTCTACAGGAGTTTATAGAAACTCTGATCCTGCCTTGCAGGCATGAAAGGCTTACTGGTAGCATCTTGTAAAGGAAAAAAATTAACAGAGCTATCCCTTGCTCCAAAAACTCCTGGTATATAGTACGCTGAATTTGTAGTCTTGATAAAGCAGAGAATTAGTCTTTTATTACTTTGAAATTAAGTGCTCAGGTGCAAATGGCTCCCCATTGCTTACCAAATTAAGTACAGACTCCCTTGCCTGAGTTCCAAGGGGCCTTAAACCACATGCACCCAACATGTACAGGCCAAATATAAGACTGCAATGTACTTTTATTAAATATAAATACCACACTCTACAGTACTCAGATGTAGGAGAAATTCCTGAGGCCTAGAGTGAAAGGAAAAGACAGGAGGCATACACTGAAGGAGAACTGATTTATCGACTCATTCAAGATGTATTTCCTGAGAAGTAACTGATGGAGATGCATGGCAAATGGTACTCGAAACAATTTTAAAACAAGAAAATTGCCATTAATAAGTTACTGGTAGCTACAGGTGGAAATACTAATTCACTTTGGAACACAACATCTTTGTTTTGGAAAGGATCAACTTCAGCAGTGCCTTTTAGTTATGTATATGTAGGGCAAATTTGGATAGGGACCAAGGAGCATTCTGGGAACTGATACCTTTGCATTTGAGGTTCAGTGTTCTATGACATGTCTGATGGGTTGAAGTGACCATGATTGAGGACAGCTGTTTACAAATGAAGTCCTCAAGAAGAAACTCAGTTTAAGGAGGAGTCTAGAGTGGTGGCCAGGGTCAGCGTCCTCATCTGAAATAGACACAGGGCATCAGGACATGGCTAATGTGAGAACACCTCCTGGCCAAGGAGTGTGTGTGTGTGTGCATGTGTGTGTGTGTGTACACTTAAAGAGGTAGGTCAACAACAGCTTATGGTTTTGGAAGCCCAGGCCAATTATGGTGTGCTGTGAGCAATGCTGAGAATAAGACTGACGGAGAGATGTTACCCCAGCCCTTCCCTACACCCTGAGGAAATCCTGTCATAGCAGCAAGTTTCTTGTCGCCAGAGCATGACCAGTGGAAAGGGACGGCTCAGAATTGCTGGAGTGCCTGATTAAGGGCAGTTTTTGGCAGAGACCCTAGGATGCAGATAATGGGGCTTTTCAAAAGATAGGCACAATTTTCCAGCCCATTGGAGTTCTCGATTTATCTTGTGGCTGGGGAATAGGGGAGAGACTTGCTGTTGAGGAAGGAAATGCATTATTGAGATAAATGGAAGTAGGGATCTAAATTGGTTGATCTGAAAACAAAATTAAATGTGACCTAACCACGTGCCCCAAGTTGGGCATATCAGTCAGTGTTCTTCAGAGAAATAGAATATATGTAGGAAATTATACCAATTGGAAGAGAGGGAGATTGATTTATTTTAAGGAATTTGCTCAACATGATCATGTGGGCTGGCAAGTACAAAATCTCTAGGACGGGCAGGCAGACTGGAAATTTAGGTGAAAGTCAATGTTGTGGTCTTGAGTTCAAAATCTGCAGGGCAGGCCAGCAGGCAGGACCTCAATGTTATAATATTGAGGCAGAATTCCTTCTTCCCTGGGAATCCTCAGTTTTTGCTCTTCAGGCCTTCAGTTGATTGGATGAGGCCTACCCACATTATAGAGGGTAATCTGCTTTACTTAACATAAACTGACTGTAAATGTTAATCAAATCTACAAAATATCTTCACAGTAATGTCTAGACTAGTATTTGATGGAGCAACTGGGCACCTATAGCCTAGCCAAGTTGACCTATAAAAGTGGCCACCACACTGAGGAAACAGGACGGGCTGGTTATCTAACAGAGGCACTTCTAACTTGGTGATGGAGTAATACATTTATCACAGAACTAAGGTACAAAGTAGTATGTGGTACGTGTCATGAAAGGGGTGCGAACAAAGTGATATAGGCGTTCTGAGGAGTGGGAGTTCACATACACCTGGGGTGACTGAGACAAGGACATTTCAGATAGAAGGAAAGGCCAGAACAGTTTCAGAGGAAAGTCTCAGAGGAAAGTGTTGAATTGGCATAGCATAGCGTAACAGGAGACAGGTAGGAAAGCAGTGGAGGACTGGAACAGAATAGACGCTGAGAAGTAAATGGAAGGCGAGGGGGCTATTGAAGTTTCTGAGCACAGGGGTGACATAAATACAATGATGGTATACGGGGTGGATTGGTGTGCAAATACTTTTGAAAGTGATGGTGGAGCACAAAAGCAATTCGGTTGATTGGCAGTAGAATAAGAACCTTTATGGATCTGTCTGGAGTGGTGCACTCTCTCCATCCCCCCTGCCAATCGGTGATTCTGCAACCCCTGAAAAATAAAACCCGAGGAAGACATACAGATGCCTGTGTGTGTGTGTGCGTGTGTGAAGAATTTGGACAGGGTTGGTTTGCATTTTTGAAAAGTTACTCTGGCCTCGGGGTGGAGTATGGATGGGAGGGAGCAAGACTGAGGACAAGGGGCGCAGTTCAGGACAGAAGTGCTGTCAAAGATAAGAAATGTTATGGGAGATCAAATGAGGGAGAGAGAAGGTCAGGGAAGACCACGGAAGCTTCCTTTGATGCGGGCCTTGATGGATGAGGAAGATTTCAATAGGTAGAAGAGCACACGAGAGCATTTGAGCAAAAGCACAGAGATAAAATATACATACAAAGTCATTTGGCAAAGCATGTGGTTTGTGGAAGGAACCATAGGAGAAAGGGCTTGGGAGGGGTCTTGGAGATAAATGGCAGGGGAGGGATTTTGTTTGTAATTTGGTACGCAGTTACGGGGAGGGGGGGGCGGGCATGAGGGGTGTCATGGAACGTTTGACTTTTGAATAGGGTAGCAGTGTGATGAGACTTGTTCTCCAGAAAGACTCCTATAATAAAGCTTTTCTGGCTAGATTTGAGAGAGGGTGATAAACCGGATAAACAGCTGGAAGAGTAATAGCTGTTACGCAGTGAAGGATGGAAACCAGGGCTGGAGCTGTAGCAATCAAATTAAGGGGTCGTGTTTTAAAGATATTACAGAAGTCAAGTCTATAGGACATGATAATTGATTTGGGGTAGAGTGAATAGGAGTGAGAGGCGTAAAAGCAGATATTAATACTTCCAGACAACGTGAATGAAAAAGTAGAGATAACATTAACAGGACTAAAGAACTCAGGAAGAGAAACTGGAATGAAAGACAAGATAATGATTTCATCTTTAGACATTTTGAGTTTAACACACTGGTGGAACAATCTGGTGAAATTCTTTAGAACCCAGTTATAAACACGGTCCGGGATTTAGGAAGCAGGTTAGGATTAGAAATATCTGTTTCTAATGGCTGTCTTGATATGTCTGGGATGACCCTATGCCTAGAGGCTTTGCCCTTCCCGGCAAATGTCACTTCATATTTACAAGGACAATATGACATAGTGGTTGAAATCTTTCTCTTTGGCTTCACCTGGGTCCAACCCAGTATTTACAGACTCCATAAACATTGGGGATATTACTGAACGTCTTTATGCCTCAGTTTCTTTGCCTGTAAGCTGGGAACAATACTATCCAGATGGTTGTATTAACTAAGTTAATCCACATGAAATACCTGGCTGAGCTGTCATTGTTACACCATTGGGACTGTTAACGGAAGTGCTACTCCTCCTCTGGCCGGATCCTCTGGCTGTGGATATCAGGACAATCTTCCTCTCCTACTCCCACCAAAATCTCACCTGAAACTCCTTTTCCTCCGCCAGTATGAGTTGAATTCACCTGGAGTGGTGAGAAAGCTCAATCCTAACTTGTCTGTTGTGGATCATTCTTCTCTGTATTTTGGAAGCTTAGCTGGTGGTGTGAAGGCTGGATTGTACCCTTTGCCTGAGGATGCATGTCTCTGGTTTAGGCCCACTCATAGAGACAGAAAAGAAGTTATCTGTATCTTTTCCCCCGGAAAAAGAAAACTCAACCCTTAATCAAACAAATTCACTTGCATAGAGATGATGGCTAAAGCTTCAGGAGTGGAAAGCATTGCCACTGGAGTGGGTTTAGGGAGAGAGGAATATCTAGAACAGAACCTTGGTGGATATATCATATATGAGTCAGGGAGAAGAAAAACTTGCTATTGTTGTCACTAAGAAGACAACCACAATTAAGAACAAGAACCTTCTTTCATTCACCACTGTATCCCCAGAATTTATTCATTCAACAAATATTTATTTTTTTTATTCATTTTTTTGAAGACTGTTAGCCCTGATCTAACATCTGCTGCCAATCTTCCTTTTTTTGCTGAGGAAGACTGACCCTGAGCTGACATCCGTGCCCATCTTCTTCTACTTTACATGTGGGATGCCTGCCACAGCATGGCCTGACAAGTGGTGCCACGTCTGCACTTGGGAACCAAACCAGTGAACCCTGGGCCGCCGAAGCAGAACCTGTGAACTTAACTGCTGTGCTACTGGGCCAGCGCCTCAACAAATATTTATTGACATCTACTAAATATAAACCACTATAATAGGTGTTGAGAATACAGCAGCGAAAAAATTAGGCAAAAAATTTTGGCTTTCATGGATCTTAGATTATACTAGGCACTTGAAAATGTAGTTGTTAAATGAATGAATAAATATTTGAGTACGAAGCATGTCTGAATGAATAGAGCCTGGATTAAGTGCAAGCACTGTCATTGATAGGCACTGGGAAGTCTTTGTAAAGGAAAGATAGGTGACACTTGGAGGATGGACAGGATTTAGAGGAATGGAAAGAAGGGTGAATATTCCAGGCAGGAAGATGGATCAAGGAAAGGGTGGAGAGAGGGGTATCTGCATAATTCTTTACGGAATAAAAAGACAGTGGCTGGAGTAGTTTCGGGGAAGCATCCAGCTGGCTGTGTGAGTCGAGTGGCAGGGAGTAGAGATAATGAGGTCAAAGAACTTGACTCAAGTTGCAAAATAAAGATTACCTTTCTTATTTTGCAACTTGATGCTCCTGTTTTGAGCTGGAGCCTTCTTTTATCATCTTCAAGATCAACAAATTTGACCATTATGGAATTCTCTGGTCAGTGAGAAGAGGAAACCAGCAACTGCTAAGTTTGTACTAAGCATCAGACCTTGGATCAGGAGCTGTGCATAGACAGGACGTACATGAATTAGCTCCACAACACTCATGTGCAACAAACATCATGTTTCTTTTTTTATTAAATCCAATTATATCCGAGTTGGCCCAGGCCAGCCAGGGCTGGTGAGAAATTCAGTTTTAATTCTTGCTGGTGAGAAACAGGCTTCTTTCCTTCCCTTGAGAGAGTACCATAACCTCAGGATTCACATAACCTGCGAGGCTTGGAAAAGACCTCCAACCTTTGGTCTGTTGTTAATAAAATGCTTATTTTGTGTGTCTTCTCTCTTTGTCAGCTTAGTCCCTGGGCCATTGCCCAGACCTCCCAGCCTTGGTGCTAAGCCCCCACTCATCCATCAGGCACCTCCATTAGGGCTTCTGTCATCTTTGGGAGCAAGTTTCTGGCTCTCCTCCAGGTCTCCAGTCTACACAGTACCTGGGGGCGGGGACACTCGCTTCTCCTTCAAAGCACCCGCCTCCTCCCCATCTCTGCTCCATAACTCCCTTCCCAGGGTCCAGCCCTTCCAGATGGGCCTGTGTGCCGGTTGTCTTCAGGACAACTCATGCAACCAAAGGAGTTCTTGCCCTCTGTGGCCAGGAAGTCTAAGCCAGAGGCCTATTATGCTAGGACACGGGAGAAGGAGGAGGGAAAAAAAGAAAAAAAATGAGCTTTTCATATTTTGGAATTTCCTAGAGAAGCAAGAATAAGATGAAAATTAATACGCCAATGTATTATCTTGCCATATGCATTATCTCTTCTAATCCTCCAAACCACGGTGTGAGACAGGTATTGTTATTACAGTTTTATGGAAGAATTAATTCATTCAATAAATATTTATTGAGTGTCTCTGCCTTACAGTATTCTAGGTGCTGGAGAAAAAAAAGTAGTGAATAAGACAGAGAAAATCTAAATGAAGCCAGTATGTCTCAGAAAGTAAATAATGTGTTTGAGATCACATAATCCATGAGTGAAAAAGCAGAACTGAGCTCAGGTCTGTCTTTCTCCAAAGTCCACACCATTTTATTACGCTACACTGGAATTGCAATGCAGACTATTCTGCAGAAAACTGCTTGAGCTTCTGACAGACTTGCTGGGAGAGTGAAATGTGACATCACAGGCAGTCATAACAATAATACATATTTTTTATTGATTGCTTACCACGTGTCAGGTAATGTAAGAGATAGCATGCAGTATCTCATTTAAACCTCACAAGAAACCCATATTTTCATTTTTCTTTCTTCAAGGAAACTGAAAGTGAACAGTGTTTTTTGCTCAAATCATTTGGCTATCAAGGGAGTGAGCAGAATTTCATTATAAATATACCTTATTCCAATCTGGGGCTTTAAAGAGCATTATGCCTCATTCTAATTGTCTTGGGGTCTTGTCTTTGGAAAAAATAAGTTAAAACTCCTCCTTTCTCCCAGCTGGGTCCTGTCTGGGTCCAGGAAAACTGTGGCGGGGCCAGGTGAGGATAGTCAGCTTCTTCTCTTCCTTGCTCTGACTTTGCTCCTCCAGTTCTCAGCATCTACTGCTTGGGGCTTCTCCAGGCCTGGTTACAGGGGTCAGAGAGGGCAGACAAGGGACAGGGAAAGTCTTACAGCTTGGGGCCTTTGTGGACGGCAAAGGTCCAGTGTTAACTCTTTCTCCCAGGTTGCTACAGAGGTTCTCTGGGGATCGCCTACTCTGGACTAGGCTGCCATAGGCCCCTTTGGCTAGCCCCAGACTCCTCCCATTTAGACTTCTCAGGTGTAAGTGAGGTACAGGTGCCTGCATCCTTCAGACTCCGAACAGTATGTGTTTTGCTCCTTAAATGGGTTATTTTGAAACTCCCCTCACTTGGCTTAATAGGGCAAGGCACGTGATCACCTCCTTGCCCTCTGCCATAGCGGGATGACTCAAAGGGAAGGGAAATAAGCCTACCCAAAGCAGTCCTCACTTCCTGCCTCTGCAAACCCTCAGGGAATTTCCCAATGTCTTTTATATATCCGGGAGCTGGAGGGAGGGCTAGGGGGCAGAGCACCGCGTCTCAGGGGGTCCTGCAGAGAATGTGAGAATATTTGGAATCTCCGCTGAAAACAAAAACCCCTGTCATGTAACATGCTATTTGAATCGGCCCTGGAAACTTCTTTTCTTTTTTAAAATTTTTAATTTTTCCTTCTTCTCCCCCAAGCCCCAGTATAGAGTAGTTGTATATTCTAGTTGGAGATCCTTCTAGTTCTGCTATATGGGACGCTGCCTCAGCGTGGCTTGATGAGCAGTCCGGGTCTGGGCCCAGGATCCAGACTGGTGAAACTCTTGGCCATGAAGCAGATCATGTGAATTTAACCACTCGGCCATGGGACCAGCCCCCCAAGAAACTTCTTAAGGAGGCTCAAGATCGCAGGCCCAGGAATCGAATTGCCCAGGTTTGAATATCAGTTCCTTTACTTACTGGCTATATGACTTAAGGCAAGTTATTAACCTTTCTGTATATCAATTTTCTCTGCATATCCATCTGTAAAACAGAGATTCGAAAGTACCAGCCTCATAAAGTTGTCAGAAGAATAAATGAGGCAATATGTGTAAACTGGAGTGTAACACCTGTCACGTGGTGAATGTCCCCAAACTGCGAGCTGTCATTATTCTCACCACTTTCACCTGCACATCAGCTTACAAGACAGATTGAAGATGAACACTTCTGATTGCTCCTGGGTTTAGAGCACAGGCTCTTGTTAAACCCAAACTCAAGAGGCAGGTGGATATAAGAGAGGCTAAATATGGGCAACTTCTTTTAGAACTATGGCTTCCTTTGCTTTAGGACTAGCACAATTTCTTTTACCTTTCAAGAAAGGATCCTGCCCAGTTTGGGCTTCTGTATCTCTTCCAATGTGGTTTTTACTTCTTTCAGGCTGATTAGAGGCAACATGGCATGGGGATTAAGAGGACAGCCACTGGGCCAGTCAGACCCGGCCTCTAATCTCCGCTCTGCTTAATAGCTACTATGACTTATTGCAAGTTAATTTTTCTGTGCCTTCACTTCCTCATCTAAAGAGCAAAGACAATAATAGTACCTATGTCACAGAGTTGTTGTGAGGATTAGATAAGATAATGCACATAAAGAGCCGGGCACAAAGATGGGCTCAAAAAATGGAGGCAACGATATGGTAGGTGGTGCTAAGCTTTGGTTATTGATCATGGATTAGAAGCAAAGTCTGTTTTGACTTCTGTTGTCAGTGGACCCAGAGAGTTAGAACTAATCTCCCAAAAGTATGTTGGCTATTGCTACAGGAAATTTTGAGCATATTAGACTATGAACACACAGTCTAATCAGCAGATACAATAATTGGTGGTGATGGGGGAGGGGTCTGGTTTCATCTAATTCCCTAACTAGTGTTAGAAACAGTGAGGGGTCGTGGCGGGTCAAGACTCCTCACTGGAGCATGAGAGCTCTCTGCTTTCCTCTCAGGCTTTGCCACGTGTTCTTTTTCACCTTCTTTTCAAAGTATAATCAGTCCCAAAGTCATCCTAGGGTGTCCTTCCTCCATTCCAAATCCTTGGAATTTATCTCACCAGTGGCTGACTCTAGTTCAGATTGGGATATGCATTTTTGTATCTATTCTTACTGGTGCTTAGTTCTTTTTACCATGTCTTCTTCTTCAGAACATAATGGAACTGCTTTTGGGACATCTGACAAGCTGTAACGAGGAGTCAGACACTGACTCCTGCTGCTCCAGGGAAGAAATGGGAGCCTGGGAGTGCTGCCTCCACTCTCTTCTGGAGAGGCTCCACCTTGGCTGCTTTCTCCAAATGATACAGTCTAGGCTGGGTATCACCGATGCTTGTTAAATCCCAATATGCACTAATCTTGTCCGCTTTCAACCAGTATTTTCTTGGGTCCTCACCTTGTAGTTTCTTCCCTGGGCTGGTCTTGGCTGAGTGGTTTACCGAAGGGACACACTGATCATGTGGCCCCGTCACTTGGGTTCTTTGAGATTTTCCATCTAGCAGTGCAATTTGAGCTGGCATTACTTCTTGCTGGTGTTCCCCCCCAAAGCCACCATGGCACTGACTCTCCAGGGAGCCCCAGTGCTTTGGGGTGCCACTGCTGCTCAGGTGACCCTCTCTCTTTCATAAAGTTGTCTTCCTTGTGTGTTTTTCTCTTGATAGGGATTATTTAAACATCAATACAATTAGGAGCTCAGATTATTACTACTGAGAGAGAAAGCCTCCTCTCTAAGAGGCCTTCTTGTCACATCAGAATCATCAATACAGCTTTTAAACAGACATGTCTGGCCCCATCTCAGATTCTTTTTATCAGATTTTTTTTCTGGATATCCATTTAAGTTTGGTGACTATGAATTTTTGTTGATACCATAGTTTCTACTTGTTTAGTCTCCGCCTTTGGATCCTCAGAGAAATATAAAGAAAGCAGTAAGGTGCGCTCAGCCACGGATGGGAGTTTGACAGGGGAGTAGATGAAGAAAGGGCAAATGAGCAAGGATGCTGAGTGTGTGCAAGGGAGTGACAGGAACGATATAACATGGAATCCAAGTTAAATAGGGAGGGCAATGAAGGGAGTGTTGTTGAAGCTCCCACTGAGGTCCCAGAACAAGTGTAGTCAAGGCGGTTGTGCAGGTAAACTGGAAGGAGAGGAGGTGGGATCAGAGTGTGATGCCTTTGTGACTTAGGATTTTGGAGGGTAAATTGCAAAGACAGGACAATAACTCAGATATGCAATAATCAATATAGATGAGCCTCAGGTAATCTGGAAATTGAATGATTTGTCATTCACCCCAGAATTTAACTCAATCATTACTTTTCCTCCTTGTTGCATTATAGTCTCCCCTTAACCTCTCCTCTGATTCCCTTATTTTTGTCTCAGTTTGTAGCTGCTCACATGTCCCTTGAACTGTTGATAGAAGTTGGCCTCTCTGGCCCTGAACCTTGACTATAGATGATTTCTATCCTTCTATTGTTATTTCCTACTGCTGCCTGCTCCAGGGAACCACCTGAATAAATCTCTGGCCCTTAAGCCACACGGCAACCCTGATTCTCTTGGACAGAACCCTACTGGGTCTACCTCTGGCCTCTGCAAAAAGGAGTTGGATACCAGGTTTTTTGCCTCCTAGTCCATGCTTTTCCTAACACACATGCCATGTTTGTCTATGTGCCTGGGAACCCGACTTTCTGTTTGTGACCAAGAGCCCTGTCTCACCATCTGGTCATGCACACTCTAGAGCTCTGTCTTCGGATTCCAAGGACTTCCCCAGACCTTCACTCAGACAGTTGCCCTGAGTAGTAATATGATGGCACTTTGGGGGTGACCTGTCTGTTGCTGCTCTTTCTCAACATTTCTCTAGCTAGGTAGCCTGATTTGAGCTCAGTTCTCAATATAAGTCTGAGGGTTTTCTCTTGCCTATGCTGTTTGGGATCAGTCAAGTCAACTGACTTTCCTGACGCTAAGAGTGATCAATAAATGAGTGAGGACGCCAGAGAAGGGACATTCAATGTAAAGGTGGAGAGTGCAGTGCTGGTCTGATACTGATGCTGATTTGGGTAATTTTGTGTTGATGAGTCAGAATGACGGGGTGCTGTGCTTTAGAACATGGACAGGACACTGCAAATAAGGCTGACCATTTCCAGTAGTCAATGTCACTCAGTTTACATTTGGAATCCATAAACTTTCAGTGAAAAATGGTATTTCTTACCAGGCTCTATGCAACCTTACATTTACCCAAACCTATCAGAAAACCTTAGTAAAAAGACAAAGATTTCTACCACAAACCCTTATTTCCTAAAATCAACAGTAATGGTAACAAGATGGTAATAATAAGGGATAAACTTTGTTAAATTTCTGTTGTTTTATTGTTTAATTTCCTTCAGATCTGTGTGAGATATCTCTGAATAAAGCACTTGTAAATAATAGTGTGGTAGAAAGGACATAGTTTGGAATGAGGCAGATTTGATTTTGAATTAGAGTCTATCCCTACCAGCTATGCCATCTAGGACAAGGTTTTACTCTCTCTGAGCCTCTCTCTCCTCATTGGTAAAGTAGGATAATGGTACCTATCCTACACAGTTGACAAAGTGCTTGCACCTAGGAGATCCTTGTGGACACTGTGGATTGGCTCTTCACCATCCATTCCAAACTCCCTCCTCATTGCAGACACTGGAAAGCTAAAAAGGACATTTCTCAGACTCTCTTGCAGCTAAAGTCCTGGATGTAATATCAGTTCCATCAATTACATGCACCCAAATAAGGCTTGCATATGCAATGGAGTTAAGGAGAGACATTGGCAGGGAATAGCATGCCCATTTTGCTGACATAGACTATAACAGAGGCAAGGTGACTCAGCTGTCAGCAGCTTCCAGAGGGAGTGGCTTCCTGCAGCAACTGAGTCCCCTTTCCTTATTATGTGTGATTCTGAGGGCTGAGATTTGTTCCTGGAAGCTTAGTTGAGAGCTTGCTCCTCCAGCCCTTCCAGCAGTTTGTAAGCTTCCTAATACCTGGTTTAAATCTCTTTATGCTCAAAGTAGTGATAGTGATTTCTGTTATCTAAAACTGTAACTGAAAGAAAACTGAGTAAATGGTAGCTAGTCCTCCGCATCATTATGACTACACATATGCTGGCATATTTGTAGATTCTACATAGATTGCAGGAAGCACAATAAGGAATGGGGCACAGTCCCTGTCCCTAAGGAGCCTATTGTTTTTTGGAAGAGACATACTTGTTAGTCGATATACTTTGTAATGACCTAGCACCATATGCTGTCACCAAAGTGCTTTGTGAACCAAAAGATGGAGCAAAGACCAATGGCTTGATGAGTTGGATCAGAGAGAAGGCATATTATGACGTAGAAAAGAATGAGTAGCACATCAATAGGTAGAAACAAGGGGAGGGGTAGAATGAGAAAAGAAGGGCATTTCTAGATGAGCGCTCAGTATCTGCAAAGGGCCAAAGATATGAAAGTGCCACTGTGTTCAGAGAACTTGAGGGGCTTGGTGGGTCTTGGGTGTGGGATGGAGCGTGGTGGGCGTAAGATGGGGAGCATCAATGAGTTTGAAGAGTTATGCTCTGACCAGATTGTGTAGAGCTAAATGTGTCTAATTAGGAGATCTGAATTTTCTCATCCTGTGATAGTGAGCCAGCAGGGATTTTGAAGCAAAGGAGTGAAAATAAACAATTTTCCTGTTTATGTGGAAAACTCTGGCACCAGTGTGGAGAGTAAATTGGAGGATAAAAGGTCTTGAAAGGCAAATAGGAGGCTGTTAAAAAAAAAAAAAGGTGAGAGAATGTGGGCGGCTGTAGTGATGGAGAGGAGGCACAGAATTTAGACATATTTCTGAAAGAAAAATTTACAAAGTTGGACACCAAGTGGATTGAAAAGAGAAGAAAGTGAAATTTCTAACCAGTCTATAGGTTCTACTAGATAAGGACTTTGTTCATGAATATATCCTTAGTACTGAGAATAGTGCCTAGCACATAGCAGATGGTCAATAAATATTAATTAAGTGAATGGGGTGAATGACAATGTTGTGAACTGGATGAAGAAGTTATTTTTGGATGTCCATGGAGCATCCAAGTAGAAATGGTCACTATGCAAGTCTGGTGCTTAGAGAAAAGAACAAGGCTGAAGTGATCCATAGAGGTCAGAGAGAGAAGTGGAAGCATGGATAAGATGTTCAGGGAGGGCATGTCAGGTGAGGAGAGGACTAACAGTGGACTCTGGGATCTACCAGACCTTAAAAAGTTGTCAGAGCAGGACATCCTGTAAAGAAGCTTGTGATGCAATGGCCAGCAAGGGACTAGATCCAAGAGAGAGTGGCATGTTGCAAAGGAAGTTTAGAAGAAACTTATTCGTACATAGTGTTAACTGCATGGTGAGATGGAATTGGATAAAGACCTAAAACAGGCCATTGGCTTTCTAAATTAGGAGGTCTTTAATCACTTTTGCTCATCCCACTTTAATAGAGTTATAGAGATGGGAGTCATATTGCGGTGGATTTGGCACTGAGAGAGGGTGAAAAATTAGAGATAAAAAGTGTAGACATCTGTGTCAAAAAGTTTAGGGACAAGGAGAAGGAGAGAGAAGGAGTAGTCACCAGAGAAGCAGGACTCTTCTGTTTAGAAGTGACAGAAACACATCCTAATTGAAGGATATAAAAAGTTTGAGTGAAGTTACTGACTTAGATAACCAAAATATGGGTAGGGTAGGGCTGCAGCTGGAACTCTGGCAGAGCGATCTTTTGGTTTCTTAGCTCAGCTTCTCTCTGCGTGCCAGTTTTTTCTCTCAGCAGGCTTCTCCATGAGGACTAGGCGACTGGCAACTTCAGCTCCCACTCTTATAGTTTTACCACCAAAGAGAAAAAAACCTTCAGTTTGAAATTTTCAGGGAAGAGATTTGATTGATCTTATCTGGGTCGTGTGCCTGCGCATTGGACCAATCAGTGTAGGTGGGGCCTTGGTCACTGGCTAAGCTTGCTCACCCTGGACCAATCACTGTGACTAAGTAGCTGTGCTTCTCTAAGAAGATGGCAGCTGCCATGTTGGAGTGAAGAAGGGCCGGGGTAGGGAGAAATCTCTCCCAAAGAGCAGGGCGTGACAAATACAGCACTGAGGGGACAACTGGGACAGGGCACTGACTCCACGTGTCTCTACCATAACAAATGGCAGAGGGCGGCAGGTTGAGGGGTGACGAGGAGAGGGGGGAGTATATTTCTCCTTCAAGAAGATTGAGTTTGTTTACATGAAGAGTGGCCTCAGGAGATGCTTATCTCTCCCTCAGAGTCTGAATATCCTCACAAAGCATCCCAAATAAACATACAATGCAAGTAAAAATTTATGATTGCTATGCAAATTCAGCCTGAAGACTAGCGTCTGCATTTGCTGGTGAAGGGGAGAAACCGAGTGGAGAGGATGAGATTAAAGATACAGGAGAGGGAGGAAGGGTCTCACTAAAGGAAGAAGTTCTAGAAGGTGGCATAAGAGAACGGATTTGGCTTTGGAGAGCAGAGTCATCTTGCCTCTAAGAAAGATGCAAAGGAGGTGGAGTATAACTATGTAGATAGTGATGTAGATTGCTAAGGGGTTACAAATATGTTTAGAGCGGATGCAATGGAGACGAAAATACTTCACATGGCTTTTATCTGCCCTGTGAAGCTAATGGCACAGACTGGCTTAAATGAAAGGGATAGTCGGGGGTGGAGTCAGGGATTTGAAATATTGAACTTCCATGACGGAAAGTGTGAACAGGAGCAGCCTGGGGGTAGAGTAAAGGATTTTTGAGCAGTGTTATGGACCTTTGCTGATAAACCTGGATCGCTTAGGAGAAACAGAATATTAACTAAATTGAATCACGAGAGCTAACATTTTTTGAACTCTTCCTATTTGCCAGGCACCATGTAAGTGCTCTACTTGTCAATTACTTGTATCGCCTCATTTAGTCAACCACCTGTGAAGTGGAAAGTATCATCTGCCTTTCACAGGTGGGGCAACTAATCCAAAGAGAGGGTCTTGCTCAAGTTCATGCCCTTAGAAAGTGGGAGAGATGTGATGCAGTTTCAGCATGTCTAACCTCAGGGTCAGAGCTCTTACCTCAACAGAACACCCTTCTCTTAGCTGCTTTTCTCACCATGTGTCCAAGTGGGCAGTCCACAGGGGATGTGGGAAGCTCAGAGCCCAAGTTACAGTTTTACAGTTTCTCCTGGGCTGGAGTAGACAAAGAGCATTAGCATCCCAGCCCTGACCTTACTAGCATTGTGATCTTGGGCAAGACGCTCAGCTTTTAGGAGCCATGGCAAGCACCTCAGACGATAAGCACCAGAGATGACCCATGGATGAGAGCCAGATGGTGTAGTTGAAGGTACGTGGGATTTAGAGGTAGGGAACTCAAATTTGAAATGGATCTGCCATTTTCAGCTACTTTTGAGCAAGGTTTTAAAAATCCGTACAGATCTTTTTTTTTTTCTTCTCACTGTTGGATATGGGCTGGAGGGGCCAGCCCCGGGGCTGAGTCGTTAAGCCCCTGCCCTCCGCTTTGGCAGCCTGGGGTTGGGATCCTGGGCACAGACCTACACACGGCTCATCAACCATGCGGAGGTGGCAACCCAACATGGGAGAACTAGAGTGACCTACAACCAGCATATACAACTATGTACTGGGGCTTTGCGGAAAAAAAGAAAAAGCGTATGGGGCTGGAAATATGCTCCTGGCAGGACTGTGGTGAAAATGAGAGCTACTTTAAGTAAAGCATTAGAAGAGTGCCAGGCATACAGTAGGTGCTCAAATCTTAGTTCTTACACTGTTGCCTTATTATTACTAGGTGTATGGGGGAGACCACTGCCATTTGTCTTTACTAAGAGAAGCCAGGGTATTTGTGTTTTCCTACCTTCTCTCCTACTCATATGTAGATCAGTATTCTCAATGGAGGGTGATTTTGCCCCGCGGGGGGCATGTGGTTATGTCTGAAGCATTCTTGGTTGTCACAGCTGGAAGGGTGCTATTGGAATCTAGTAGGAATGTTGGGGATGCCATTAGAAATCCTATAATGCACAGGACAGTCCCCAGCAACAAAGGATTATCTGGCCATAGTACTGATGCTGAGAAACCATGCTCTAGAAGAAATCACTGCTGAGACAAGGCAGGAGGAAGAAATGGTGAGGGGTGACAGGAAGATGAGGGTATTTTTCTTCTTTGGATGTGTCATCGAGGTTCATCAAGTAGAGCTTTTACAAGGCTCTGTCAGAGGGATACAAACAGACAGGGTCAACCAGTGGAGCAAATAGCCTCCGGAACATTGCTGCCTCCTCCTTTTCCCTTTCTGCGTCTGGTCATAGTGCTTGTGTCTGAAAGCTTGCTGCCACTTATCCTCGTTGTGAGGGAACACTGCCTGAGGACTCTCTGTGGTCAACAATGCCGAGTGTGTAACAAGACTGTGACCACTTTTTCTGAACTGAAAATTGGGTGACCTGATGAGTCAAGTATGAGTGCAGTTGTGGGGACAGAGGACAGGGCTTTTGAAACTAGGACAAGCTGGAGCTTCCAGGTTGTGTCCTTGGAAGAGAAAAGACAGAAAGAGCCCTGGACGCGGAGCTGCGAGACCCAGATACAAACATCCTCTGATTACTGGCTGCCTGATCCTAAGACATCCTTAAGTGTCTCTGAGCTTTAGTTTCTTCATTTGTAAAAATAGATCAATGGTACTTACCTCGGTGGTGGATGAAATGCAGATTAAAGCCATGATGCATTTGAAAGTGCTTTGGAAATTAAGTCCAGTCAGCTAAGATTATTGCATCAGATGTCTTAATAAACAATAATAGTGATATGTACAAGATGTGAATATGAAATAATAAGGCTATATTTTCTATATGAAACAATTTACATAAATGTAACCAGAATTTAGTTACCCAGCCAGATACGGACTTCTTGGGGGCAGATCCTTGGCTGTTTTGTTCACTTCCTGGCACATATTTCAAAGAAAAACCACATAGACAATGTTGGAGTTCTGAGTGAAGATTTCTGTTTTTTTTTTTTTTCTTTGCAAATGTAAAACACATGCAAAGGAGCCAAGCTTTCAGATGAACTGATTCTCAGAATAAAGAGAGAAAGTGACAGGTGTAGTTGAAATTATTAAATGATAGCAATTCTGAGCAGATACATTTTAGGTCAGTTTTGATAAACAGAAAGTTCTGTCTTTGATTAAAATAAAATTTGAAAATCAACTCTTCCTCTCCAACAGAATGTTCCTGGCCTTTTTTGGGTGTGTGTCTGTGGCTTATCTCAGGATAGAAAACTTTTGGGAAGGCCCTTAATTCATTCATGGCTTTACTGTCAGAGTGAAAGTCTTCAGAAATATCAATCTTCTGGGTCACGATTGACTATGCTCCCTGGAAATTAGGTTAAGTTTTACTGTTTCTACATAGTAGGCTTTCAATAAATAATATTGAAGGAATAAAAGAGGAAGGTATGAGATAATGCATGTAAAGGGGTTATCAGAGTGCCTGGCTCATAGTAGTTGCTCAATAAAAGACAGTTGCTTGGATTTGTAAATGATGAGATGCTATGAATGAGAAGATTAAAAGGAATGTGCTATGAGTTCTGAAGAAGACACTAGAGAGAAATATTCTCGGGGCTCCTGTAAACGCTTTTGCCCTCTTGGTAAAGGGGACAGACATTGATAGAGCTGCCTCTATTCTCCTCATTCTACATTGAACACAACATGATGCCAAAATTGTGGCATAAAGTGACAGGGTTGAGGACAAAAGGCATATGTCAAGAGTGGTTGAGTAGAAAGTTTGTGCTCCTAACAGTCTTAAGAGAGCCAGCATACCAGCCCCACACCATTTCCTCCTGACTTATAATCATTCGAGAAAGAATAAAACCCCTATTTAGAAAAGCCACTAGGTGTTGGATTTGGCATAACGTGCAGCCAGATGCAATCCTAACAATACAGCCCACATTTGACTCAGCAGGCTCATCCTTACGCCCAGATCCACCCCTAATAGGCTGACATCTTGAGATGGAAGGCAAAGACATTCCTCTCTGTTTCCTTTATACCCGCCTTCAAATTTTACTTTTTGCAAGTTTCAGGTTACATTTTTATTGACCTTACACATAGGATTATCACTTCTTGAGCTTCCTTCTCTCTCTCATCTCATATTCCCCATGCCCGCTCATCAGTATGTCACATTTAAGAGGAGGAGGATGTCCACACCCAAGGCTCAGACCCCACTCAGCTCACACATTTGTCAGTGCCCTGGGAGCCACGTAAATTTACCAATTCACCGCGGGAACTGCCCTCTGGGCATGAGGAAGTAGCAGGAAGATCAGCTCTACCTAGAAGGACAGAGACCATCTAGGCCAATGGCTCCTTTGAGGTGCATCAAAGATCAAGCGGGGTGGGGTTGTGGGGCTGGGAAGGTCAGGATCCATTCTCTTCCCTCTCTCCCTTTCACTAGATTTCTCCATTTTGATCTGTATTTTATGGTGAACATTAGAAAGAGGATTCTATGGTTAGGACCCCCTGATTTACAGATCAGTAATAAGAGGACCATAGAGGCTAATCTAACATACTTGTTGAGTCCACTAGATACAAAACATCACTGCAGGTAGGTTTGCACACTGCACAAATCCAGAGGATGTTGCTCCCATATACTATAATGTGAATGCGGCCCCGGAGTTGTGCAATGAGGCAGGCCTAACTACAGGTGCCTCACAGACGATGAGCGAGATAGTGTTCTTACATAAGGCACCCACAATCGTGTGTAAGGAAGGAGCAGGGAAGGTATCAAAGACACACTGTGGTTATTCTGTGAGGCAGAGCGAGATAAATATGAAAGGGATCAACTCAACATTATGGACGGTTAAAGAGATGAAAGGTATAAAAAGAGGTGAGGTATCAGAAATGACTTTGTACAGGAAGTAATATTTAATATGGCTCTTGAAAGAAAGCTTGGACCATGTGCTGTTAGTATAGACTGTCAAACCGAAATAAGTCCTCAGTGAGTGTGGGTGATAGGTGAGCACATAGCTTCTAATTCATTTAAACCTCATTATTTAGGAAGCAAGTTTATTATCCCCGTTTTACAGATAATACTGAAAGAAAGAATTTGAAGAATTTTCCCAAGGCCTTACAGCTAACAACTGGGGGACGCAGGACTCAAAATCAGATCCATTTGCTGTTAAAGCCTGTGCTTTTCCTAGGTTTATCCTGAAATAATTTTAGGCAGAGGAGAAGGACATTATTTATGATACGAGAAGGGCACTATCTACTCTATAATCTGGTTTGAAGACTTGATCATCTCACCCCCATGGCAACCCGAGAAAGTCAGCACATCACCCCCACTCCACAGAGAAACTGCGCCCAGCTGCACAGATGGTGGTGACCGTGTGGCCTCGGTTTCCATCTAAGGATCCCTGGTTCAAGGCAGTACTCTTCCTCTCGTGCACACAGCCTCCTCACGTGAATCAACACAAGAATGGGAACCTGTGCATGTGTGTAGAATTGGAGATTTTGAGACAGGAGCGGTGGAAGTTGACTCTGACACTGAATGCCAAGGTGAGGAGATATATGAGAAGCTGAAAACCTCCATGACCCCCTTCGCCCAGCTGATGCTGTCTGTCATGTCAGCCGTGGGCTCTCTGAAGGCCTGGTCTTCCCTCTGGAAGCAGACCCGGAGGCAATGGCTTGTGTTTTGGAGTGGGGACCAGGGAGAGTGAAAGAGGAAGGAGGGGACACCACCTAGGGGATATGGTCTTGAGTTGGTCACTGCCATGAGAAACTGGAGCTCCGCCTGATTCTGCTGGAACCTTTTGAGGAGCCATGCAGAATGCACCTCAGGATGGTCTGGCCAAGGACAGAGGAAGGTGGCATTGCCCACCGGCCCCTAGGTCCCGAATATTAACTCCCTCACACTTCCAGGTTGTGGCAGGGTCGCTCCCACGGTGTCCAGTGGGAGAAACTCACCGTGCAGCTGAGGAGCATTGCTGATCACCTAGCCAGGACTGGAGAAAGAGGTGGACAGAGAGGGTATGAAGTGGAGACAAGAAGTGTGGGAGGGTGGGACTCAAGTGAAGAGCTTTCTCAAGAATGGAAGCTAAATTCAACAAACGCACATCTGATGTCATTTCTTGTAGGATCCATTTGTGATCTCTAAATAGGAGATTTAGATGAAGCAGGACAGTCGTAAACGCCACAGAGCGACGAACACTGAAAAACAATTTTTTTTTTATTGTGGTGAAACGTACATAACACAAAATTTATCATCTTAATTTTAAAATCACTCTCCTTTGCTGTTATGTGTACTTCCGTGGCATTAAATATAGTCATGATGTTGTGCAACCATCACCACTGTTTAGTTCCAAAACTTTATCTTCACCTCAAAAGGAGACCCTGAACATATTAAGCGGTCTCTCGTCCCGCCCCCCATCACCTCCCACCAGCCCCCCAACCCCGCCCCCCCGCCACTCCCTCCAGCCCTCCCCTTCCCTGGTCCCTCCAGCTCCGGATCAGCTTTCTGTCTCTATCCCTTTGCCTACTCTGGATCTTTCATTTATATGAAATCATACAAAATGTGGCCTTTGTGTCTGTCGTCTTTCACTTAGCATAGAGTTTTCAAGGTTGGAAAACATATTTTGAAATGAGTATTTTTGTTGCATCCGCCCGCAATTTCGTCGTGTTTGGAGGTGGAAGCCGAGTCCGCCCCTGGAGATATCACTGCTTGTAGAACAGCGACCCCTGGTGGACTCCAGGAGAAGTTCTCTTGCCCGACTTCAGAGCGGCTTTTGGCTGTCACCCTCTCTGTTAGAGCGGGGAAATGAAGACAAGACGGTTCTTTTAAAAAGCTAGGGGAATTTTAAAAAATGACCTTTAGCTTGTCCCTACTCCTGAAGGTTTACTTAAAACTGCAGGAGGAAAATACCTGTCAAACTGTGTTAACAGTTGTTGGTCATCATGTTCTGTATTACAGGGGATCTGTAGGTTGGAGATAAGTATACGGGGCCATTTCACTGCTTGTGATAACTCCAGCGAGATTTGATGTCCTAATAGGTTAGCTCCAGTGACATAGTAAGTGCATCTGGAGAAATCCATACTTGAAGTTACGTTAAATACCCATAGATTAAACCTAAACACAGTTGTCCTCACTTTGGTTATTAGGAGCAATCAAGTGTTTAAGCCCTGGAAATTGCTTCATCAACATTCAAGCCTATGGCAAACAAGATAATAAAGAGGCATATTCTTATGTTAATAAGGCTATATGGGACCTTGCCCTCCTCCAGGGAGTCAGGCTGCATTGTTAAATAGATCTTTGGCCAAATATTTGTTCCTATTATTTGGCTCTCCCACTAGTTGGGCTCTAGCACTTTCTTAGGCACGTTGTCTTCTCACATAAAATGGACCCAAGGCAATAGAGAGAGGCCTCTAAATGGAGATTCTGTAGAGAGCGGGTGAGAAGCTAATATTCACTAATTCAAATAAGAGCCTCCTTGTATGTGCTCCCTGGCTCTCTGAGCTGCTTTCAGCAATCAGTGTGTTGGCCATTACTTGATTATTTCATGTCTGTTCTTTCTCCATGAGGAGATTATCTATCTATCTATCTATCTATCTATCTATCTATCTATCTATTGTGTTTTCCAAAGCCTAGAAGAAGGCCTAGCACATAGTTGGTGCTCAGTATATACTTTTAGAGTGTGTCTAAATGAAAAGCGTTCTAAAGACATAGTTTATAGTTCTGACTCTGTGGCTTGTGCTTTGACTTATCTCACTAAGTTCTTGTGGGAATCAAATGAGATAGTGTGCTTTAAAATGGGACTTTTAAGTAGTAAATTTCCATCATGTGTCATTAAAAGCAGTGGTATTAATTAGCCTTCTGCAGTCTTTGGTTTGGTTCAGTTTAGCTGATTCAGTGCCTATTGCATGCAAGATAGAGGTGTAGACATTGCCCGGGAATCTCAGAAAAGTTAGGCACAGCCCCTGCTCTAGAAGAGATTTACAAGATTTGATAAAAGGAGAAGAGAAGAAGACTAATATGGAAGTAAGCATATCGAGTGAGCTATTCAAACTACTTAACTCTTGGTGTGACATAGCCAACTAGCAGTGAGAACAGAGGTCTGCTGGGGAAGCTGAATATCAGTCTTAAGAAGAGGTTAAATGGACTTGACAACTACATTTTCACCAGCAAAAAAGAGAATAAGGGACAAAGTAATAGTGCTATTCAAACTTTCCCACCGAAGTACACATAACAGCAAAGGAGAGTGAAAAAATGTCCATTGATCGGGGCCTGTGTGGGCCCACATGGCCTGCTATAATTTTGAAATTACTTTGAAGTCCTGGGCTTTATTCCAAACATCATGTGCATTTTGCATTCTGTACCGTAATGTACCCCGTTACCCTGTGTTGTAATATAAAAATACCCCACACCTTCGCTCAAAATCTGAACATAATTGAATTTCCAGGCAGCCTTCCTGAACGTATTTGAGCATCCTTGGGTGTGCTTCCTTGCACTGTAGAGGACGTGCCCCATTTCAGAAGCTGGGGACGCCAGTGGAGAAGTGTGGAGTAAATTATTTGATCAGAAGTAGACTCTTGTTCTGCAAGATCTATTTCTCCTTCAGGTCTGCACACTCTGTGTGTCAAGAGCAGCGTGTCTGTATTTTATTTATTCCAAGCCTACAAGACTTGGAATTCTGACATTCACTGTGGAATTCTGGGATAAAAGTCTCAGCTTTCCTGTCTCTAGACTAGTTTGACTCAATTTCCTATGGCAATTATGTATTAAATACCTTGCCCATATATATTGTACTGTAATAAAAAAAAAAAACTTTATTGAGTGTTAATCCTCCAATAACCCCATTTCCCCCATGGATGAAGAAATAAAGGAGCAAAGACGCTGCCTTGGCCCAGTTCTCACAGGTGGTAGATGCAGAACCAGAACATCTGTTGATCCAAGAACTTGGAATTGAAATCCAGCACTTTTCCCACCATACGCTTGCTTCTCTTCAAACCAAAATTGCAGATATAAACCTTTATTTAAAAAATTGTACCTATGCAAAAAGGAAGGTTGTTTAATGGTGACTCTTGTAAATAATGCTACCCTCAGAAGCTTCCAGGCTGCCTGGGTGACTTCCCAGGGCTTGTAAGGACAAGTGGGCCAGAGGTTTCATTGGCGCTGTACCTCCCCCCTCCAACCATTCTCTGAAGTCCCTGGTGATGTTCTGACGACCAATCCCAGTGCTTTTTCTCAAACTCATCCCCCTTGACCTCTGTGCAGCACTGGGACGTGGGGACTACTTCCTCCAACGTGACCAAAAATTTCCTTCTTGGACTTTTGTGAAATGCACTTCTTTCTCATTTTCTTCTAGTTTCTGCTGTCACCATTGCTGAATTTTCTTCTTAATCTTGCCTCCTAAATTTGGTGATTTTTATTTTTAAGTGTAACTTGTTTCTCCCTTTTTATTATTTATCTCTGGGCAACTACTACTAATGTATGATGCTACACATAACTTTCATAGATAACGCCTGCAGCCTACCCCCTGCCTGACCTTGAACTCCACATCCCACCAGCGTAGCCAACATTCCACTCTGATGTCTCCTTGTCACCTCCACCTCACAAGTCCTGAGTATAAGTCATGCTCTTTGTCTTCCCTTGACCCACGTGACCTCCCAACTTACCCAATGCCACCACCTTCCGTCCTCACACACCCTGGCTCAAAACTTTGGAATCCTCCTTCCCTCTTCCTTATTAGTGCCTTGTATCCGCCCAGTTGCCAATACTTATCGAGTGAATGATTACCGGTCATTGAACTCTGAAACAATTAGGATCGAGGTTTCACTTAGTGTTAACTTTGGTGCTTTTCTCACTTTCCTGCCCCCACTTTCTGACCCCATCCCTAGTGGGTCTAAGGCAGACTAGGGGGAATGGGATTTCGGGGTGGGGGGGGGGGGCGGGAATTGGGATTTCAATGCAGGAAGGTAAAGAGAAGAGTTAGCTCTCAGTTCTTTTGACTTCCTGACTGTATACTTGAGAATCAGAAGGGCAAGCCCCGGGAGGTCAGCCTGACTGTTTATGCACTAATAAAGATTAGAGAGAGAGTTGAAGGAGAGAGTTAAAGCGTAGAGACCCCAGGGATTAGGTGGGGAGTGACATGGGAGGCTGTTTTAGGGAAGTGCACGAAAAGCTTGGAAGATGGCAAATGCCTAGGAGCCTCTGGGAGCTGAGCCCTCCCTTGCCGTACACCCAGCCAGGTGCGTCCCGCAGAGCTCTGGGAGGAGGGGGTCCGTCCAGGTACTTCACCTCATCCCTAGGTTATCTCGTGGGGTTCCTGTCCTGACGGCCTCTGCCTGTTAGCCACCCCACCTACCCCCCACCCCCAACCTTGGAAACAGAGAGGATGGGAGGAGATTCTCACCTAGCAGGGCAGCAGTATGTGGAGGAGGGCCCCACATCTGGACTTGGGTGGGACTCTCATTACAAACCCCTCAGCGACTGGTGTCTGCCAGACAGTCTTTCACAACATCATCATGGAAGGATGATGGGAAAGTGAAATCTGAATCCTTTCTTTGCATGCTTTGCAGAGCCTGGAGGAGACTGGGAGATATTAGACTTCCTCTTAGCAGCCCTGAGGTCCCGCTGCCTGAAATCCAGTGAGAGAACAGGGGTCAGATAGGAGGGTGTGAAAGACGAGCAAGGAGATGATTTTATTTAGGCTGTCGCAACAGGGAAAACGTTCCTCAGTGAGGACCAACTCAAAGAGAGGGGAGAGAAGCTGGAGCCGCAGACAGGCAGGTGAAGGAGGAATGTGAGGAGCGGTGCACAGCAAGCGGGTCTTGTCGAGTATCGAGGAATGTATGCGAGGGCAGGTGGGGCCTTTGTGCGGTGCCCTTTCTTGAAACACAATGGGGTAGGAGGGGATTTCTTAACTGTAGCTGCTTTCTGGGGACACAGGGCTCAGATAAGGTTCAGCGTTGTCAACTGTAAAGCAAATTTGCGTAGGCTGCTACTTCTCACCTTCACAGTTACAGGCTTCTTTTCACGTGGCTGGCGTCCTATCTCATTCCTGGCTAGTTGTCAACGAATTCTTAATAAAGTGTGAAACACCTAAGGTTCTGATCTGCATAAATAATGGCATTTGTGAGGTTATGTTTGGACTATGTTATGACTTTTAATCTTTAAGAGCTAAGCTTCTGACACACAACAGTTCACCTGAACTATTACATGGAAATCTCTGCCACCAAGGGAAGATCTTGCATTTCTTCACACACCCAGGTCTGCTCCAAGAGGACTCCTTTGACTGTGGGCCTCTCTGGAGCCTCTCTAAGGCAGAGTTTCTCAGCCTCTCAACAATGGGGCTGGTGAGTTCTTTGTCGTGGGGGCTGTCCTGTGCGCTGCAGCGTGTTTTGCAGCATCCTTGGCCTCTCCCCTTTATGCGCGACTAGCATCCGCATCTCGCCCTCCCCTCTGCAGTTGTGACAATCAGAAAGGTCTGCAGACATTGCCAAATGTCCTCTGGGGGACAAAATTGTCCCCAGTTGAGAACCATTGATTCAAGAGTTTATGTTTTAGATTCATAAAATGTCAGGATTTGAATAAGAATGGAGAATATAAGCTCTACTTTGAGACAGAATTTATTAAAAGAATTAGGTTGATAGGGTAGCAACCTGAAACAGCTTTGGAGACCAGGGAAGTAGACGAAAGCACAGCAGAGCTAGTACCAAGCGTGCAGGACCCAAAGGCAGGGGTGAGGGAGAGCCTGGCGCCTGATTAGGAAAGACCGGGAGTTTCCAAATGAACAAAATTAAGGAATGAACTTAGGCTCAGGAGACTAACAGTCCACCCAAAGGACAGGCGATATAATTGCTGAATTCTTACTCGGTTACTTTTATATTGAATTATTTCATGTGAAGATGTATTTTATTTCATTCAACTTACGTTAATAAAGGATATTTCATATTTTAAGGGACACGTGTTCAGCCATGCTCTGCTTTCTTTTTAATATTCTAAACTAGGAAAACCTGATTACTTGAGGTAAGACTCAATTTTGCCATCTGGTGTTACAAACCTTAAACTGCAGGAGAAAGGATCCTGAGAAAGTTCTTTGGGGGCCTAAGAGGCAGCTTTACTCCTTTCAGAGACAAAAAAAACACAAGGTTGTATGGATGACAGCTTAGCATGCCACTGTTCTCAGTGATAATTCTGTCTTAAGAGTATTTTCACTAATTTTAAGTCTCTTGTGGCAAGGACGATATCTCATTTGCCTTTGTCTCCCTCGCACCGTCCTTGGAATGTGGTAGGCTTAATAAGTGTCCGCTGAATAAATGGATGAATGCATACAATTTGAGACTCAAAGAAATGGGTCCCCCATTTCATGCACGGACAGGTACGCTGAGGTGGGCAGTGGTAGGACAAGGGAAGAAGCTTCATAGCATTCAAGTAGTTTCTGTGCCATCATTGGGAGGCGATCCTTATAGAATAGACCTACGTAGTATTGTGGGCCCAACATTCCAGCATGGTCCGCAACACTTGTCATCATCCTTACAAAGAACATTAACCAGGACTGTGCGTGTTCTCCAGTGCGCTCTCGTCTCTGGGCCACAGCCGCTTTCCTCCTACCTCCAGCGACATCAAGAAGCCTTCATTCTCATTCTGCAACCTCTGAGGCCCACAAGTTGCATTTGTGCATCAATGTAGCCAAATTCAGTGATAGGAACTGGAGAGTTTAAGTTTTCTTAGACCCTGTTCACTCTTGAATTTGCATGTTGAAATAAAGATGTAGAAATATCCACTGCAGACATTCCCCTCTATTTCACAATGAGGTTGAGTGCCATGAGATTTATAGCTTGAGAATGCAGCGCACAGATTTGTAAAATCTCATGGAGTTTTGCCAGAATGGAAGGAAAAGAATCAGGGACATTCCTCTGCTTTTAAGTATTTATTTTATAGATTGGCGAAATGATAATAATTTTCATTCTTTTTTTCACTCGTTCTTTCTGTAAATATGTACTAACTGAGTGGTTATTCTGAGTAGAGGACTGTGATAGCAGACTTTAAAGGCCTACATGTGAGGAAGACAGAATCTCTTTCCTCCAAGAGTTTAATCCAGTTGGGATGACTTAGAAGAGACAAGGCACACTTCTTTTCTGTTTCTTAAGAAAAAAGTAAAGAAAGAAAAGAATGTAAGAGTTCAGTAAAAATGCAACTGGTGCAGCTTTCTAAGCCTCTTACTGTATTCTGTGATTCTGGTCCTACGCCGAAGATGTGTAGTTGGTGTAATGAAGTGAGAACTAGTAGAGTGCATCCTCATTGTTCATCTTGTTGTTCATCATTTCTTAATTCATTCTTGGGAGTAAATGAATTTTAATAGGTGTTCCTTTAACTGTGCAAAGTTAAAAAAGTTAAACTTAAGTGCTGTCATGCTCTTACTATCCTTTCATCGAGGGAGGAAGGTGGAAGAGAGAAATATTTTTGTCTTTCTTTAAAGGGGAGATTTTGACTGTGGTTCCAAATAAATGCATAACTATTGGAAACATCCAGAGGATTTGGGTTGAGGGGGCTGGACAGAGAGAGAGAGATTGATTCTGAAAGAAAACTGACAGAGCCCCTGGGCATGAAATACTCCCATGCAGCTGATTAAAGCACTTGGCAGTAAATGGCCAATTAACACACGTGATTTCACAGTATTTTGAAGCAGGAGGGCAGGTGTTGCTATTCTCCTTTTACAGAGGAGGAAACTGAAGTTTATAGGTAATAATTGACTTGTCCAAAATATAAAAGTGGTAAGTATAGAAACTAAGTCTTCTGATTCCAGATTTGCTATTTTCCCCAACTTTACCAGGATCCACCCTACAGCTGGGAGTAAACAGAGACAGTGGAGAGAGGGGAGGTGTCTCTCATTGTTCTTTGTTTACCATCCCTCATAAACTCATCCACTCTTTCAGCAAGTACTTATTGTGTGTCTAACACACACAGGGCCGTATAAAAAACAAACATCCCACTCTGAGGATGGAGGTGAGGCAAAAGGGAGTAAAAGTTGTCCCTGTACTAAAGGAGCCCTGGAAGGTTCTCCCAGAACCACCCTCTTACTCTCTATATTCCAAACTGCCTCATTCTCCAATACGTTAAGTGTACCATCCTTCCCAAGCTGTTGGTCAATACCTAGACATTTTCTTGTTTTTTATTTTATACCTGCACCAAAGGGTCATTAGATATTTCTCCAGGTTTCTCTAATTTACTAATGCAGACAGTGCAGTCTTCATGACTGCATGTTTTAATTTCTTAATAGTCTCCTGAGCAACTGCTCCTAATCCAGAGTACTGGCATGCATCACTTAACAACGGGATACGTTCTAAGAAATGCATTGTTAGGTGATTTCGTCATTGTGCAAACACCATAGAGTGTACTTACACAAACCTAGATGGTATAGCCTACTACATGCCTAAGCTATATGGTACTAATTTTTTGGGACCTCTGTTGTATATGCAGTCTATTGTTGGCTGAAATGTTGTTATGCATCACATGACTGTACTTGGCATGAAGTCCTAGAGCCATTTTTTATGAACGTATTTAACAATCTTCCATTGCCCTAAGAATATGTAATGTCTCCTTTTCCACATCCCATCTATATTAGTCAGGGTTCTCCAGAGAAACAGAATCAAAAGGATATATACAAATATCTGCAAGAGGAGATTTATTACGTTAATTGGCTCACACAGTTATGGAGGCTGAGAAGTCCCATGATCTACCATCTGCCAGCTGGAGAACCAAGAAAGCTAGCTGGTGGTATAATTCAGTCGGAGCCCAAAGGCCTGAGGACCAGGAGCTCCAATATTGAAAAGCAGGAGAATGTGGATGTCTTAGTTCAAGAAGAGAGAGAGTATTCACTTTCTTCCATTTTTCTGTTGTATTTGGGCCCTCAACAGATTGGATGATGCCCACCCACATGGTGAAGGTGGATCTTCTTTATTCGGTCTACTGAGTAACGCTAATCTCTTCCAGAAACACCTCAAAGACACATTCAGAAATAGTGTTTTACCACCTATCTGGACATCTCTTAGCCTAGTCAAGTTGATACATAAAATTAACCAACACACCATTTTATTCTAACTCCAGCCTAGCATGACAGACTCTGTGTTGTCCAGCTGCCTCTTCTTCCTTCTAAGGCCAACCCAGCATAATTCCTCCATTTCCTCCAGACTCTTTATCATCCACTACAGGCACACACGCATGCACACACACACACACATGCATGCACATGCCCCCCCCCCCCCACACTATTCTTCTCTCTTGGAATTCTTCCTTAAAAGCAAAAAATCATATTAATAATACCAATTGCAAAGGACTGTTAAAAGGATTAAACAATATAACACATAAAATGCTCTGCCTGGCACAGAATAAACTTTAATAAGAAACTAAACTATTAATTTGTGCTCATCCACACCCTAAAACTCAGTCCCCATCAACCACTCTTTTGCTTTGGGTAAAGTCCTTAGAACTTAAATGATCATTTATACAGTATTATCTTGTAATTGTCAGATTTCTTAGGTTTGCTTGTTTGTTTACTATCTTTACTTTTTCTCCTCAATTAGATTGTAAACTTATTTAGATCAAGAACCATATTTGTGTGTATGTGTGTGTGTGCGAGTAATTTATAGCACCTATTATAGTGCTGTGGATACTATAGAATTAAATGAATATCTGTTACCACTTGGCAAATGGAAGAAATAATCATTTTGATTGAATGAATAAAGGAGATCCTGGAGATGAGTCACCTGTTGATCATTCTTTAGAGTGCAGAGCTGCCTCTGAAGGCCTCTTTGTAACCATTTGCACCTTTTCCAGCTACGGTTTTTGATTCCTTCCTCTCCTTCAACTCCCATATCCAGTCAATCCTTAACATTTTGTCAGTTCCATTTTCCTTTTCAGTCCTGAATCCATATTTCCATTAGTCCATGCCATCATCACTTCTTGCTCAGATTCATAGTCCACAGGGCAACCTCGATGGATCTTTGTAAAGCACAGTGATGATTATGTCACTCTCTGCTCAAAATCCTTTATTGGCTCCCCACTGCCCTGGGGAGAAAGTCCAAATTGTTCAACATGGCAGTCTTAGTTTGAATTCTCCAGAGAGCAAAGCCTGAGCCGTGGATTTGGATGGTGGTGGTTTATTTTGGAGGTGATCCCAGGGAGTGGAGTGAAGAAACCAGGAGAGTGAGATTGAGAAAAGAGAAAAGTTAATTCAGCCGTTGTTATTTAGCAGCTTCCTGTGGTGGGCAACTGGGGCTCAATCTCTTGGGACCATCTGAGCATCCACGGAGTGTCCTTCTCAGAATTGTTGCGTAAGGATGGGATTGGGCATGTATCTGCTGACTCTGTTTCCACTGGTTGGAGGGCTGTACCGGGAGCTGGGCTTCCCACTCCCCCCAGACTTCTAGCTGCTCCTCAGCTCCAGAGAAGGCCTTGGGGCAGAATACACACTTAGGCAGGGTAAACATCCCACACTCCAGCCATACTGATTTTCCTGGACTTGCCCGGATGTGCCATGCTTTCTCCTGTCTTGTTCATCATACATCTTATCCCTGTGCTTGGAGTGCCTTTCTCCTCCATGACTTCTGCTTTCCTTTAGGTTTTAGGTTAGATATTGCCTTCTCCAGGAAATCTTCCCTGACTAATATCCCCACTCCCTGCCATGTGCCCATAAGAAGGAATTTGTTTCTCCTCTTGTGTGTTTCCATAACACATACTTTTTCATTACAGTTATCACTCTGCGTTGTCATTATGGTCTCCTTGAAGACTGAAAGTTACTTGAGGGCAGGAACTGTGTCTTTTCTACAATTATATCTGCAGATTCTAGCAAAGTAGCTGGAACACAGTGGGTGTTCAATAAATATTGTGGAATGAAGAATAAATGAACCAAGATATAGTCTTGACTGTCTTCTAATATGTTAGTACTCATTAGAATAAGCAACTCAAAACCCAAACTGGCTTAATCAAAAAGATTATTCAATAGCTTACTTAACTGAAAAATCCAGGGGCGGGGCTAGCTTAATAAGGACTCTAACATTGTCCTTGGGATATGGACCCTTTTCAGAAGGTGTAAATGGGAGATGGGTGGGCTGAAGGACTACTGTCTTAGACTTGGTTCCTAAGAAGCAGAAATTGTGGTAAGGATTCTTGGGCAAATGATTTATTGGGGGAATGCTCTTAGGAGAAGGGGGCTGAGGAAAGCAGGATAGGGCAGGAGGAAAACCTAAGCCAGGATTGGTCTCAGCAGGAGACCAGCTATAGTTTAATCCCACAGGAAGCCCTGGACATGAAGTGCAGCAGAAGTTAGTTCCGCATGAAGGCAAGAGGGATGACCTTTTGTATCCCATGTCAACTAATTAGTCCTTGGTGGTAGGCTGCCTCTTGTGGTGGACGATGATGGGGAGGTGGGTCCTAAACTTCTGTCTGGATGGCTCCTGTTTGGTCCAGGGCATCTTTCCTGGAGAATGAAGCTGAGAACTGTTAGCATCTAGGAGGTGGGGACATTGGCTTGGTTACAGGGGTCTGGGCAATAGTGCCCAGTAAAGAGGAAATGAAGATTCAGCTCCTGTGGAATTGTATGTACTGAGACTGAGGGAAGGTGACTCTACCAAGGAAAATCTGGGGCTTGGTACCCAAAGAAGGGGAGGCAGATGCTGGATGGTCAAAGAGCAGCTTGTGTACCGCATCCTTTGAGCAACAATATTCTCTGTCTGTTAGAGATGACTTCTGGTCTCCTGTTATCAGCATGGCTCTGAAAAGACATGTTGATAGTTTTAAAAAAGATTTGGAATTTCTCTGGATAAATTTGTTCTGTTAGTTCCCTGTATTGTCGTTTTATTTGGTTAACCACTTGAATGGCTAAGTATTTGATGCCAGTGAACAGGGTAGGAAGAAAAGTAAACACTGTAAATGGGCAGTGAGGAGGGAAAATAAGAACACAGTCTCTGAGAGAGAAAATTCCACACTTTTAGCTTCTTTGCTTTTTGGGTAGGGAGAGACAAAGAAAAACTTACTCCTAAATTCTACAATCAAACCATCTTAGGCCTTGTTGTACTTCATATCATCAGTTGGAGGATCTGAGAAGAAATCTTTAAAAACCAATCAGAACGTTTTTAGCTGAGAAGGAATCTGAAGTTTCTAGTTTACCTAGGAGCCATGAGAAGTTCACAATATTTGACTGACCTAGAATATTAAGAAGGCATGCCACCCAATCTTTTTCGTTTTTGTCCTTTAGTTTCCCTTAATTAGCTCTAGGTAGTAGACCCTAACATATCTGGAAGATGCAACGTTCAGACATTGAGTCACTTTCTTTCAGAGTCCCTCACCTCCTTCAAGCATCGCACTGGATTTAAACAATCATGCATTTTAGTGGTGGCTCTGTTCAGATTTCAACTTGAACATATGTCTGTAATAGTTTCTGAACTTGAGTTAATGTCTTAAAGGGACAACTATAGAAAAATCCCTTAATTTGGAGTTCTGTTTGAGTTTGATTATTAAGTATAATGAGAGTAGCTCTCTATTAATCTAAGAAAGACCCTCTGCCGTGGAAACCTCTGTCATGTGACAGTACTAAGGCTATTGTACTTTACTGGCAAGAATAGTGTACAGTTCCCCTTCCGTGATGAAGTTTACTCTCACTGACCACCAGTAAAGAGTCTGCAATTACATAAAACCTCTAACTGAAGAGAAGTGTAAACTTGACTTTAAATAAATGTTGCTAGTCATTGTTCATTATTCACAAACATTATTCCTAAGTTGAACCATAGCCTGATGTGGTCTATTGAATTGTTCTGATCCTGTTCTTTCAATGGTGTGTCCTCCTGCCCTGTCCCCAGATTTAATCACTCTTCAAACCGTAATTTAAAGCCCCTCTCATGCTGTAGGTGCGATTGTTTAGAGACTCCTGGAATCAGGCTCAGTGGGCTGTATCATGAGTGTACACGAACAGTGGACTGGCTACACTTTGCTGGTTACAGAGACCACTGCTTGTGGCTGTGCACGTCTCCCTCAGGTACTTGGGCGTGATATAAAGCTAGGTTTCTCAAAATTTAGTTATTGACTGTCTTCACAATTTTTGTCATACCAGTGTATTGCCTATGCAATCTTTAATTTAAAATTTTCCCTTAAATTAACTCATATTTAAAAAATTTATGTACTACTCTAGCCTCATATTAAATAATAATATCTGTATATGAGAGATTTGATGTGCCATTTGAATGCTTTATTTCATTAGATCTATAATACACATTTTTTTCACATTTTTAGCATATCCGAAGTCATGATGTATCTTACAATGGATGCAAATGACCATCTTTGCACTTCCTATTGACCAGGCAGCAGTCAGGATGGAACTGTCACTGCCTGACACCTTCTGGTGAGAAGAAGACGATACCAGATAAAAACTTGAAGAATGGATCAGTGGCATGGATGAAAATCCCCAAAACAATGGGGAACACCTTTGAGGAAATGCGGATTCATGATCAATGATATCATGTGCCAAAACATGGGCATTATTGACCTCGAGTTTAAAAGTAATTCTGAAGAATTGGACACTTGATTGAAAGGAAACTTAAGTAATATTTCAGCCAATTATATTTGCTTATCTGTTCCCTTTTACGTAGGCCCAAATGTAATTTATTTTAAAATGCCATGTCCAAAGAAGCTTAAAAGAGTTCTATCAGTAAGAATAAAATAGATATGTTACTTGATAAGAAAACTTTGCATCATAGCTGTGTTCTTTTTCCCTTAGCAGTACATAAACACTGGTGTATATTGCAATTGAAAGTCTCTTTTGACAATTTGATGAAATATTGTATTATTTTTCTAATATACATTAAAATAAAAACAAAACCATCCATGTACAACCTAAAAGCTGCTCAGGTACCCCCAGCAGTGCATGGGCTGTGTTTGGGGTAATGTTAGTGTAGTGATTAAGTGGGGTCAGGTGGAATCTGGCCCTGTTCACTTATTAGTTGTGTGATTTGGGCAACTTACTTACTTACATTCCAGTGGTTTTTATCTTCTAAATGGGTGTCTTGAGTGGATGCCCTCAGAAGCAGACCCTGAGACAAAATGTGAGTGTAAATGGTATTTGGGATCCTAGGAAGAACAGATAGTGGGGAAGTGAGATGAGAAAAGGGAAATCAATGCAGGTGTGTCCATGAGCAGGTCACCACTGTGGGCAACTGAGACTGGATCCCACTGGGATCCTCTGAACCTGGCATGTGTAGCACATGCCTCAGAGTTAACTCATCCAAGAGACGAGGAGACCAGCCTCTTTATTTATCAAGTACTGTTCTGTATTGAGTGAGGGCCCCTCCCAGGGATGTTCACTCTGTAGAATTCCTGGCCTGCCCCATGCACCTGCAGCCAGAAGAAATACTGAGGCAGAGAACTGCTGGTGGAAGCTGTGACATCTATGACAAGAGTGAGTGCTGAGGGAATCCAGGCAGGGCATCAACAACATTCCCTCCAATGGGAATAGTGACATTACCACAGGGCCCTAACAGATATCCTTACAAGATACCTTCCATTTGTCTCTGCCTTAGTGAAGATGTATCAGGATGTTTGTGTTTCTCAGGGGACGAGGAAGTGAACGAAGAAAAGTCCTGACATTCCCTTCCTGTGAGAGACTCCCCAAATTTGCTCCAAGGTAGTGCTGTGCTCAAGCCGAGCCACAGATCTGTGGGAGTGAAGATGTTTAAGGGTCACGTGTTCGAATGTTGCACAGGAGGAGAGATTGCTGGGATTAAGGATCCGGAATCCTCAACCAGCTCTTGACTACACCTGTAAGTTCTTGAGGGAGCTCTGAGGAGGGGAGACTTAGTGGGCCTTTGACGCTGGGTCCGTGGTTCTGAGGAGCCGCGTACTAGAGGTCACACTGCCTGGATTTGAATCCAGGCTCCATAGCTTCCTAACTTTGTGTCCTCAGACAGGTTATATAAACCCACTGAACCTCAGTTTTTGCATCTGTGAGGAACATGCACTAACAGCACTTACCTCCTAGGGCTGTGGTGAGGAGTCAATAAGAAAATGATTGTAAAATGGCACCGTTCCTGGCACAGTCAGTGCTTGGTACATGTTAACTCCTGTGCTGCAGCTGCTGCTGCTGCTGCTGTTATTATTATGATTTGTCTAATCAGACTTGAGTGGCTTGTACTAGAAACAGAACCCTTATCCCTAAATCCAGACCCTAAGCTTGTGTTTGTGCTTTTAGCCCTCCTATAATGAGGAGAGAACCTCAAAGAAAAGTAACCATAGTCTCCGCCCTTGGAGTTTTTGCCCTGGGGCAGAGTTGATCACCTCGCGCTTTGGTCTTCCATGGTGGGGACATCTCCTGAGAGAGAAGCTTCCTCAAGTCTTTGACACCTCACAAGCCCCACGGAAGTTACATTCTCCAAATAGCCAGACCACAGAGGCCTTTTTACACAGAAACCAAAGCTTCAGCCTCTTTGCTCAGCTTCTCTAAAGCCCTGCTCCCCAGCCCTGCTGCTCGACTGCGTCCTTGGCTATGATCCTCTCTGAGTTTCTTCCTAGGTGGTGGGCAGGAAGGAGGGAGAAAGAGGTATGAGGAGAGGAAACCTGAGCTCTTCCTAGGGTCCATGACACTGGAGAACCTTTGTAATGCAAACTTGGACATTACTTCCAGTTTGTAAAGGGCTTCATCAATATTTCTTACAAATGTTACTGAATACTAAAAAGCATAACAGAGGTCCCTTGTAAAAGATATGAAATACATGTGGCCCACCAGCATACAAATTTATGCATACAATTCATACATATTCATGAATGCATTTCTAGTAACCCAAGGAATATTAGCAGTAGATTAATTTGGGTAGGGATAGGGCATTTCATGAATTAGTCTGAGAGTTGGGGCTAAAAACAGGAAAAGGAGAAGGGAAGCACATGGAAAGGGAACATCTTCCAAGTCCAGTTGGTTTATGTATGTTCTCTAAAAGAACATTCGAGAATTAATTTATAAAAGAGGTATTATTGTTGCCATGGGCCTGATGTCTAACATCACATACAATAAGCAGCAGAGTTCACCTTCAAACTATCTGATTTTCAAGCCCATATCATGCCCATTAGCACCATGCTCTAGTTTCCTTTAAATAGTAAAAAACTTGTGATCAAGGTAGATGGAGCTTTCATGTCAGTAAGCTGCACTGAGATAACCTGGAATGCCCATTATCACTTTGCTGACTCAACAGCGTTCCGCAAGTTCTGGCCCCGCCTTTCCTACCCAGACTCTTATTCCACCAGACCACAGTGGAGGCTCCATTCCAGTGAGGCCGCACTCCAGCTGCAGAACAGGCCCACCCCTTGCCTGTGCTGTTTCTCGCATCTGAGACACCCTCTTCCTACCAATTAAACAACAGGTGCTTCCCTCTCCTTTTCTAGTTAAATCTTTCCACCTTCACCCCTCATTTTGGCAGTTAGACCTACAATTTTTGTCCCTAGGTCAGATGGCATAAGTCAATACTTGGGATTTGTTTCAAAAGCCTAGCTCTGGGAAGAAACAAGATATTTAGACAACTGCATGATAAGTGGGTTGCAAAACTGAACATAGATAAAGGTTCCCAGGGGTGAGGAAGAAAGCAGGGGAGAAGAGGAGGGGTAGAGGTTTTGTGGAGGTGGGGTCCTAGGAAGCCCACCTTCCGCAGGCTGAGTGTCAGGGCTGAGGTGTGTTCACGGAATCTCAATTTGTTTGGGGAATTTGAGAGCAGAGATGGCCCGTACCCCTAGACTGGATTTGTCTGTGCTCCCACTTGATATGGGGCAGTATAGTGATGCCCTGTGCTGAGAGGAGCCCTGAAGCAGTCCCTGCCGCTCAGAGTGTGCGGGGTAAGTAGGTGTTCCTTCCAGAGCAGTCAGGGCAGGACGTCCAGAGAGCCATTGATTCAAGGAAGCATGGAGCTGGGAACATGGAGGACACAGCTTTGTGCTGTGTGGACTGATAACCCAAGTCCCGAAGGGAAGGAGGACATCTAGGCAGATGCCAGTGTAGGTGGAGGATGAGACCCGATGCACTCCTGTCCCCAGGCCTGAACACCATGAAAGACCCTCCTCACCCAACTCAATTTAGACCCTGTGGGTGGAGGCAGATTAAGGTTCTGGCTCTCAAATGGGGCTCAAAACCAAAATTAAGTTAAGTTTAAAGAAAAACACCTGAGTTTGTGAGACGATATTGGGAGATAATTGAAACAGGTTGGTGAAGTTGAAGGATGGCCACTCCAGGCCCATGATGGGCCAGTTCCTCTTTTATGCTTTTTCAGACGGGAATCACTTCTTGAATATGGGAAACCTTCTACTCTTTACAAGGCTTGAGGCAACTTGATGCACAGGAGGGCACACACAGTAACTCCTGGCATTGTCGTGGGTGGCAGATGGGGTCAGGGGTACTTTAGAGACAACTTCACTAGCTTGGCAATCAAGTGGAAATTTGCCTGGAGACATTCGCATCCAGCCTCAGGGGAGAGAGTGGGGAGAATGACCGGAGACGCAGTTCACTAGTGTGGCTCAAGCAGAAAGGTTGGCGGGCGAGTTTACAAGTGAAAAACATTCACAAGGAATTGAACAAACATAAATTAAAACAACAGTTACCATTTTATGATGATCAGATTGGCAAAGATAAGAAAAGAGAGACAACACCTAGTGCTGGTGAGGAAAGCTGGTGGGAGGATAAATTGTTCAGTTCCTTCTGGAGGGCAGAAGGATCAACATGTAAACTGTTTGTTTTCTTTTGAGTCAGCAATTCTAGGAATTTACACAAAGGGAAGGATCAGACAAGTATGGAAATGAGTGTATCTCAGGGAGTTGATCCCAGCTTTGTTTACAATAGTGAAACATTGGAAACCACAAACATATTAATAAAGAGGAAAGTGAATAAATTAAGGAACATCCATATAAGCACTAATCAGTAATCTATATGCAAATAAATCCAGAGATGTTATGTAGACATTGCCATGATTAAATTTATTAGCAGATTTACATTTGTTATCATGGTATGGTGTTTAAGATATGTTGTAAAGTAATAAAACCAGCTTAGAATCAGCATATTTGGTATGAATGAATTAAAAATATGCATAGAGATAAGAAGCTGAGGATCTAATGTATAGCATGGTGATTATAATTAATAATACAATATTATATACTTGAAAGTTATTGAGAGTCAATCTTAAACATTCTCACCATGCACACACACACACACACACACACACACATGCATACATACACACACATACACAAAGAGTTACCTACGTAAACTATGTGAGGTGATGGATGTGTTAATTATCTTGATCTTGGTAATCATTCTACCATATACACGTACATCAAATCATCACAGTATATATCTTAAATATATACAATTATTTTTGTCAATTATTCCTCAATAAAGTTAAAAAATAAGCATAGAGAAAAGTCTGCAGGTCATTACACCAAGATATTAAAGGGAAATAAAAGAAAAAATAAACAAATAGGACTACATCAAACTAAAACGCTTCTGCATGGCAAAGGAAACCATCAACAAGACGAAAAGACAACCTACCAGTTGTGAGAAGATATTTGTAAATCATATATCTGATAAGGGGTTAATTTCCAAAATAGATAAAGAACTCACACAACTCAACAAGAAAAAAACAAACAACCTGATTAAAAAATGGGCAGAAGATCTGAACAGACATTTTTCCAAAGAAGATATACAGATGGCCAACAGGCACATGAAAAGATACTCAACATCACTAATTATTAGGGAAATGCAAATCAAAACTACAATGAGATATGACCTCACACCTGTCAGAATGGCTATTATTAAAAAAACAAGAAATAGCACTTACTTGCAACCAAAGTAAGTGTTTGGTTGCAACACCAAAGTGTTGGAGAGGATGTGGAGAAAAGGGAACCCTCACACACTGCTGGTGGGAATATAAACTGGTGCAGCCACAATGGAAACCAGTATGGAGAGTCCTCAAAAATTAAAAATAGAGCTACCATGTGATGAAGCTATCCCACTTCTGGGTATTTATCCAAAGAATACAAAAACACTAATTTGAAAAGATACATGCACCCCTACGTTCATTGCAGCGTTATGCACAATAACCAAGACTTGGAAACAACCTAAGTGCCCATCAATGGGTGAATGGATAAAGAAGATGTGGTGTCTATATATACAATGGAATATGACTCAGTCATAAAAAAGGAAATCTTGGGCCCAGCCCTTTGGCTGAGTGGTTAAGCTCTGCACATTCCACTTTGGCTGCCCATGTTTGGATCCTGAGTGCAGACCTGCTCCACTCACCAGCCATGCTGTGGTGGTGTCCCACACACAAAATAAATAGAGGAGGATTGGCACAGATGTTAGCTCAGGGCTAATCTTCCTCGAGCAAAAAAAGAGGAAGATTGGCAATGGATGTTGGCTCAGGATGAATCTTTCTCAGCAAAAAAAAGAAAAAAATCCTTGCCATTTGCAACAATATGGACTGCCTTGATGGTATTATGCTAAGCAAAATAAGTCAGATGGAGAAAACCAAATAGTGTATGAGCTCATTCATATGAGAAGAAAGATAAAAACAACAACAACAAACAGATGTATAGACAGAGAGAACAGATTAGTGGTTACCAGAGGGCAAGAGGGGGTGAGGGGAGGGTGAAAGGGGTAAAAGGGCACATAAAAAAGTTATATATATGCATAGGGAAAATTCTGGAGGTCATTACACCAAAATGTTAAAGGTAGGTGTTTTGGGGGCAGTGGTAATATTGAAACAGTTAAAGTGATTTTTACTTTCTCCTTTTCACCTTAATGAATTATCTGAAAAACTTTTTTAGACCGAGCATGAATGATATGTCTATATTTATTTAAGCACCTGGGGGTGTTGGAGCAGGTGACCTCCAAGGTCCCTCTCTCCCTGCCGTGCCAAGCTTTCCCTCCCTCACACAATATTTTCTCTCTTCTCTGAACTCCCAGGGCAGTTAAAACCCAAGTTCTGCCCAAGGTAGGGCTTCAATAAAGCCGTTTCGTTAAAGATACTGTTGGTGATGAATCTGTCTTGTGCTGTTTCTCCAGCAGTTTTGTGAATTCAACTAGATTCTAAATTATTTCAGGGCAGGAACCAAGCATTACAATGACGGTTTTCTATGAGCCACTACTCCTATACACTTCTGAGACCTAGAAGGCAATAAATAAGCCTTTGTGGATTGAGTTGGGTGTAGACAGGTTGTGGAGGGAAAAGACCCTCTTAGATTTAGAAGGCATTTCTCAGATGGGGCCAGCAGATCTGGAGCTGCTACAGGGTCAACGCCAGGCACGTGGTGATGGTCAGAACCGCAGAGCAGCAAGGATAAGATAAAGCGCCAACAAGCACTCTGTCCTGGGATCCTTCTCTTCCCTCCTTCCATGTAGCAAATGCGGAAGCTGTTTTGGCACTGCCTGGGAAAACTGGTCCTGTGGAATGCTGAACATCCGTCTGGTTCTGCTTGTGGTATTGACCTCTTATTCTGGGGTAGGAGAGCCAGCAGGGGCTGCGTCACCCTTGAGCATGATTCAAGGGTAAAATCTGAAAACCAATGGTCTGAATTTCATATGCTCCCTAACTCTTGATAAGCAAACCGAACTGAAAACTTTGGTTGCAAGTAAGTGTACCGTGGAGAAAGAAAGAGAAAAAGAAAGCGAAAACTGAAAATATAAGAGGAAATAAAGGAAAGAACGAGAATAGGAAGGAAGGGAAGACTGAAGGAAGGAAGGAGGGACCAAAGGAACAAAGGAATGAAGGAAGGCAAGAAATAAGAAAAAATTTGGAATAAAAATGATCTAGGAACTTTTGCAGATACCATCTCTGAAAGAAGTTGTAAAGACTTGTTTCTTTTCTTTTCTTTTCTTTTCCTTTTTCTGGTGAGGGAACTTGGCCCTGAGCTAACATCTGTTGCCAATCTTCCTCGTTTTTGCTTGAGGATGGTGGTCTCTGAGCTAACATGTGTGCCAATCTTCCTCTACTTTGTATACGGGATGCAGCCACAGCACAGCTTGATGAGTGAGGCTAGGTCTGCACCCAGGATCTGGGCCAGCAAAGCCTGGGCCACTAAAGCAGAGTGAGTGAACTTGACCACTATGCCACCAGGCTGGCCCTGTAAATATTCTGAAAGCCTTGCTCTTCTTGCAGTGCTTTAGGGAGCTTTGGGGGCCCTGGAAACACAAAAAACCAGGAGTCAGAAAGACTAGGTGGAGGGCTAGCTCTGTTAGTAACCCATTGTGTGACTTTGGCCAATGCACCCTCTCTGGGCCTCCTCTTGAAAACATAGGCATGAGCTAGGAGATTGCAAAGTTTCCTTCCAGCTCTCACATTCCATGGCTTACAAATTATAAAAGCATGCATCCTGAAGTGAGAGAGCCACGATTTGTTTGTGGTGACTGTGTGACAAACTTCCCACCCATTCCATGCTCCACTTGCCTTTGTTTCTGCCCTGTGCTCTGACGGGTGAGTGTCAGAAGACGTTCTCACAGCTCCTCACAAAAATGGGGCCTGCCCCCATGAAAACAAAGGTGAGTACCAATTTTCTTTGTTCCCTTAAGATCTGGCTAAAGGATTGCCCTAAAATTTTCAGTTGAATTATAGAAGTGATAAGGCCCCAAATCCTTTACTTAGTGATGTTTAGATTTGAGAGATACTCAACTTTTTATCTGAGTTCCCCAGCATCCATAAAAAATCTGGGTGGTATTTGGCTCTTACTAAGTCTGCAAAAATGTTACCCTGTGGCTGTTATCTCTCAGGACTAGGGTAAGACAGCAGTTGTGGAGCCTCACTGAAAAAAACATTACTGAGATGCACCATGCATATAGGAAAGATAGAACATGAATTAAGTACATTCGTCATAAATATAAAATGAGGTATTTTATGTTTGTTCACATCTATGTAATTACTATCCAGATTAAGATGTGGAACATCCTGGCACCTCAGAACATTTTCTCATTCCCCTTTTTAATCAATTACGCCCTCCCCTTCAGCCCCCACCTACAGAGGACAGCTATTTTGGTTCTATCACCATCGATTGGTTTTGTCTGTTCTTCAGTTTCATATAATGGACTCATGTGTATGTACATTTTGGGTCTGATGGGAGAGGTCCTTCAATTCACATCACTGCAACCCCTTATTTTACTGTCTGGTCTCTGCCTCTTTTTAACCACTGTAGACAGGGCCACCAGCACAATTCCTGACATAAAGGACCTGTGTGGCTGCTTTATGTCCTGTTACAGGCAACTGTACAATGTTACTCAGACAACTTAAACTCATGTCAAGAATTTCCAGCCTCTTTGATCAGGTTCCACAGAATTAGGGAATAAAAGGTGAATCCCAGGAAATATACCTTGTCTAAAATTGGTGAACCAGGCTCAGAGGGGATCTATCGTAATTGTGTAAAGGGGGTAAATTGTTCCCAAGGATACTTTTTTTTTGGTAAGGAAGATTGGCCCTGAGCTAACATCTCTTGCCAATCGCCATCCTTTTGCTTGAGGAAGATTGGCCCTGAGCTAACATCTGTGCCAATCCTCCTCTGTTGTGTATGTGGGTTGCCACCACAGCATGGTTTGATGAGTGGTGCATAGGTCCACACCTACGATCTGAACCAGTGAACCCTGGGCTGCCAAAGTGGAACACGACCTTAACCACTATGCCCCCAGGCCAGCCCCCAAGCATACTTTTTAAAAGGCATAATAAGAGGGAGCATCTCCCTTCTGAACAATGAACCAAGTAAATGCCTACTTCATTTGATTTACAGGTCTACCCAGAAATGCAAACAGCCTGCTATTCAGCATAGTGTCACTAGATGGGGATGTTGAGTCAATCATCACTTGCAAGCTCTCTTTATCTCAGGTTTTCTTTATTTGAATCTGTTTTACCAAGGGTCTGAATATACATATAATGCAAGTTTACAATTTTGGCATTTCATGGTTTTTGCTGAACTTTTTGGGGATGGTAATTTGGAGTAAAATGGATTTAGTTTTAAATGTATTAGCTTAATTAATTTCTCATCTGGGGTCCCAGGGAGGTGGAAGCGCCCCTAATGTGCAGGCTGCGTGCTATTAATCTGGTGTTTACTTCCGACAGAAGCCACCAGTGTTGATTCACATTGCCCCCACAGGGTGTGGCTGGTTGTGGAGACCGTCATTAAACCTTATAACTGATTAAAAGAGGAAATCCTCACTTCAAATTGCTCTACAGCAGCCAACAAGTGAACTCAACTGTTTTATTTCCATAGGATAAGCACTTTCAATCTCTTTATGTAGAAAACTGTAGTAGTGAAAGGTAATGCTTTTAGTTCCTCTTTATTCTGAAAGGAATTCCAAAGTAATTTTTATATTTAATCACAATTTGACCTTATAGAGAAATCTAGAAGTATGAGGTAAATACCTTTGCTTTCTCCTTTATTTGTCAAGTCAGTCACATCATTCAGGAACAAAATCCTCAGTTTGCTGAAAACAATGACTGAAGCAGCTTGTCTTCTGTATAAGTTTCGAGCAAACTCAGGAGCTGGACAGTTTGGTCTATAACGTGTTGACCTCCTCTCTGGGGACAATGTGACCATTTAACTTTGGCTACCATCTGAAATGAGTTGAGTGTCTCAGCTCATTTCATAAAAAGCACAAATAAAGCCCACAGAATAAAACATGCAGTTTGGGATTATTGCCAGTCTCTGTTCAGAAGGTGCCAGAACTACACTTCTGAAAACTAAATTCCTGTTCCACGTAGATAGAGATTCTCGTATTTCCAGATGGGTCCAATTGGAGGGGAAGGAAGGAAGAAAGAGAAAAGAAAACTGTAAACCAGGTGGCATCGTGCTGGAGGAAATGACTCTGGTGACCCCAGCTGAAGGCCCTGCAGGCCCGAGGACCCCACAGTCACCTGGGCGGGACGTGTGAACCTGCAGGATTTAAAGTCTCAGGGACAGGCCGTCTCTGCTTTCCCATTTCATGCTCTGCTTTTCAGCTTCTTCGAAGCTGCATAATAAAGAACGGGATGGACTTCACTTCTTCCTGCCTTTCGTGGCCCTGCCGCAGCTCCCAGCCACAGGGCAGCCGGGGAGGCAAACACCCCCAGCCCCACGCAGTGGCTCACCATCAGTGGTCTGTCTCCTCTCTGCCTAGCGGCCAGAGAAATAGACACCAGGGCCTGGTTGTGGCTAAAGAAGGGGCTTTGTCATTTGGGTATAACTCTGAACCAGTTTTTGTAAGTATAGGACATTATCCAAGACGTCTCCAATTTCAGCCTCGGAATGATCATTTCATCAAGGAAGATATTTTGGTTTGCTTATGTTTTTGCTTTCATTTCTTTTTCTTAAACAAAAGTAAACCACGTTCATTAGAGAGAAGAATTCCAGTAAACACAGATAGTTCAAGAGAAAAAAGTTAAAAATCACTTGTAATCCTACCACCTAGATATAAGCCCTGTTAATGCCTTTCTGTATATCCTTCCATCAAAGGTCTCTGGATCTATATGTAAAATTTTTACAAAAATAGGTGTCATTTTGTACATACTGCTTATGGCTGTATGGCTTCTATTTTCACGAAATACTATATCATACCTTTACATATTACTAAGCATTTATATATAAACTCATATTTAATGGCTGCCTTGTATTCTATTACAAACAATCCCTTATTGTTGAACAATTGTTTCCCACTCCCAATTTTACTTATAATACACACAAAACTGTAATTAACATTCAAGGGTGATTTTTCCTGTATATTCTAGTTTTCAAATATATCCACTCTGGAAGTACTGGTCTATTGAGTGCTTCCTTCCAATATGAAAAACTATGCCTTTTATAGGAGTGTGAGAAATATAAATCAACATTTATAAAGAAGACAAATGTTACCCCCATATTAAAACACTCCTCACATATATTTACCTGAATTGTACATGTATACCTGAATACTCCCAAATGACACACCATTTAATGTAATGGAAAATAGTTACTTTAATCCTTAGAGTCGATTCCTATGTGAGTAAATGGAAAAAAATATGCTGGGACTACAAGATGCATGAAAAATGTTTGAAAGTCTTTATTGGGCTTGAAATGATGAGAGTTTACATAATTAATCATAAGGGGATGTTTTTAGTCACAGAAATGATCATTAGTACCGCACTAGAGTTAAGTAATCTTTATAGCAATATAAAAATGCCATTTCACCCTTAGATCTTACCGAGATTTTGTCTCTCTTTTATGCTCTTTGGCATTACAACACTCAGTAATTGAATGCTACTTAATAATGAGGATGGGTAATGAAACCATCTAAGCTAATGCGTCCATGGAAATTTCTGAAGCACAAACCCCAAATATCACCACAGTACATTGTGTTAGCCCAAAGCTAGGAAAAAGAGAAATTAAGTGCTATTATTGTGGTGTTTAAAAATTACCCCTACTTTTAAAATTAATAACCTTTGTTCTTTTCATCTTTTTTTTTCTTTTAATGATGTTTTAGGATACAGATTCTGTATTCCAGCCTTGGCTCACATTTTCATCAGTTGCTTTGGTGGGGGTGATCATAAATTTTAACTATCCTTAAATTATAAGAATGTCTGTGGTAAGTTTTTTGATAAACAGATGGCTCATATTTGATTTATTTTGACAAAGAGACAATAATAAAGACAATTAGTGATTTCTATTTGCTCACACGAGAATGTAGGTCAACGGTTAATGATGCAGCCTCTGGAATCAGGGACTTCGTTTGTATCTGGGCGCCGCCATTTACTGACTGTGTGACCTTGGGGTGATCGGCTGCCCCCAGGGGGTGTTTCACCTGAAAAATGAGGATAAGAACGTGAGGATTAAATGAGGAAATGCAAGCTGTGTACCATTGTGACTGACACAGAAAAGAAGTTCAATAAATTGTTAACTATTGTAAAATAAAACAGTTGGCTAACCACAGTTCAATGTATAATGGAGTGAAATTGCACTTTATTTTGCCCTACAGACAAAATGCCTACGACTAAGAGTAGTCACAGATTTTTCAGCCTTTTGGTCAGGATTAATTGTATCATCATCTAACTAAAAATCCCCCTAGAACTTAGTTCAGAGACATTTACATTTATAGAAACAAAAGCTTACAACTTTGGTCTAGATGTTTTGACTTTTCTCTGATCTGTTCAATGGAATGACCTTTCAATTGAGATACATGTCTTCTTATCACAAATGTCTTCTCATAATGGCTTTTAGCAAATGTAGCTTATTGAAAATAGGAGAAGCTGCCTAAAGTATCATTTAATGAAGCACCTTTAAATTTTAAAAAGCAAGAATATCTCTTGTGCCTTCGAAATGGAACTTAATTGGCTCCAAACATGAACAGTTGGATTTTGATCTCGTTCTATTAAAAAAAAAAGTTTGATTTTGACTATAAGACCTGGTTTAAAATTTAACTGAAAGTAATTGATTCGTAAAATTTCAAAAGCAACTCTTTAATCTTTTACTAAACTATTAATAAGTTAATAACCTTATTTCATTGAATTTGCTCTTTTATTGTATGTCTGGCTCCTTGAGTAGGTCCTTGTTCATTCAAAAATATGCTCTTATTTTTTGAAATGTCTATCTTGCTGTGTAAGAATAATGAATTTGTAGCATCTTTTTTTGGTTGCAGTTTTCCACGGAAATTTACCTTTAAATGAAAGTAAGGTGGGGGAGGGCAAGGGATAGGACCACAAAAAGTTTCTTGTATTCACATGGGTTCCGAATTTTAGCAAATCAAGTTTTTAAGTAACTAGATTCCAATTGTCTTTATTCTTTCCTGACAATAGATACAATTGGATAGAAGATCATCAGATTCCTTTGTCCAATTCTATTTTGTATGGGAAACATCCAAACTTTTCCAGTATCTACACTTTAATTATCAAAATTTGCCCAGAGTTGGTCATGTCACTTATCAAAATATTGACACCATCTGTTTTGAGCTTGGGATGATTGTCTCGTTACTTTAAGGAGTCAATTTTTTGCAAGTTGAGTTCTATCTGTCTAGTACCTCTCAATTGTTAGAAGACTGGTATATTTAAATGTTCTAATGATGGGAAAAAATGTAGATCAGTTGTCTTCCAGTTGAGATCAATAAGCTAACTAATTTAAAATGAAAGGCAAAACACAGATGAAGCCTTGATCATTTGTTTAATTCTATCAAAGATGGTGACCATGCAAGTCTGTGTGCATGAACGAGAACAGCTCGGTTTAGTAATTCATGAGAACTGGCTCTTCCACTGGCTTTTAAAAACAAATAGATCTGTGTAGCGGCTAAAGGTAACTTAAGCATCACAGCCCTGCTGTAGGATGGTCAACAAAGATTCCTGAGTGCATATTTTATAATTGGATTCTAAATCTTTTTTAAAAAAATGTATTTCCTTTATAAATCTCAAGCTTTTGGATATCAGACCTTCTAAGAATTCATGACATTTTTAGACAGTGACTTGTGGCCCAGGAGCAATTGAGAGGATGAAAAATGTTTTCTTGTTCGCTGGTGTTCGATCCTACGCCACTAGAATGTGAGGCAGATCGTGGCAAGTCTCTGTTTGATTCAGTTAGTGCCTAGAAGAGAATTTGGCATTTAGTAAGGCCTCAATAAATATTTGACATCAATTGGAAAAAAGAAAAGAAAAGAAATAAAGGGCTCAGAGCAGAAGGAGGCACAGAAATGGAGAGGCAATTCCAATGTTCAACCACAGCAGGCAAGGAAATCCCAGTTTTTCCAGCCCTGAAAGCTTGCAGGTGGACGTGAGTGATGGTGCCAAGATGGAACCATGCAGGGAGTGCCATTTAGCTGTCCAGGTCTCTCTTAAGTCACCCCAGGGCCTGGAGTATCTGGCTACTTCCTAGCTCCCCTGCTTCTCAGTTCCTTGGGAGCTTCTTCCTCTCCCAGTTGCCCTCTCCCGTGTCAACACGAAGCCTGGGCTCTCTGGGTAATGAGCAGAAAAGCAGAATGGTTGAGAACTCGGGTGTGGGCTTCAGACACATCTGGGCATCATTCCAGGATCTGCCACTTCGATGCATCTGATCCTGAGCAAGCTTCTCAGTCTAGCTCTGCCTCATTTTCCTCATCTCTGTATTCGGATTGAGAATAATCATGCTTATCTTTTGAATTGCTGAAGGATTAATAAGAAGATGCCTGATATGAATGAGCGCCAAATGATAAAGACGTTGTGTGGGTGGCTCATTGCTTTTAAGAAGTGAAACTTTTTATATAGAGGAACCGTGCATGTTAAACACTTAGCAAAGGACTGGTTTGTGAGAAGCCTTTGACAAGACGTGAGCTTCTATTTCCATGTGTGTCTTTTCATTGTTCCCAGTGTTGAGAAACAGAGCATAAGTAGGGAGCAAAGGAGATGGGAAGTGGACAGACTCTCACCCTAACGAAGGGTTTGGAGTGAGGGGTGGTTCGAATTTAGCAGCGTCCCTAGGCCTGTGTTCTCCAGGAGCTGAGATGAGTCAGGCATGTGTAACTATCAACACTGAAGTGATCTACATGAGCTAAATCCAATCCGGCATTAAAATTCTTTTGATATATTATTATGGTCATTTTAGTTTTGCTATTGTAGAAGACATTTCTTCTCAGATTTTGTTTCTCCTTTCAAGTTGATTTTAAAAGGTCCAAATAGCATTTGCCATCATGTAATAGCCTTGGTTTGTTAGGCTGGAGCTTAGTAGGCTGTGTATGTCTTCTATGTTATGAAAATCTGCTGCTGTGAAGAGGACTGTGGTGCTCCACGTGTGGTCTCGTGGTTCACGTGGCCAGCTTCACTACGGGTGTGGTTAAGCAGTTAATCTTTCAAGAGAAAGAGAAACAATTTGACAAGCTTTTTCCCATTTAACCGTTAATAATCCATTTGAAGAAAAATAGAACACTTTATTAAAATAACTAAGCATAAACATAGGCCAAGGCTACTAATTTTCCCGTACAGAATACGCAATAGGACAAGATAATAAAGAAAATAAGCACCTAATTACAATCTGATGCCTTTATCATTAACCTTCAACTGTTACGAATGTTAATTCTTTCCCTCACTTCCCTTTATAACTTTAAACAAAGAAGGAAAAATTCAGGCAATTACTTTTCATGTATCTTCCCTGACACCCCCTGCCTTTTTCCAGATACTGACTCCTTCCCTTTTGGACTGAAATATTCAAATCTTTCTAGAAACTTAATGCTCTTTTCTGCCTCTTTGCCCTCCCACCTTTGCATATTCTGTTCCCTCAGTCAGGAAAGCTTTTCCTTAGTCATCCTTCATATTGATATTGGGTTCAAATAATATCTCTCCTGTAAGGATTCTCCCAGACAAACAACTATTTAATAAAGAATTTTATTTTTTGCGGGTTCCTATTAATCACATTGTCGTTCTAATAATATGTTTACACATCTGTCTCCCCTTCTAGCAAAACAATTTTTTCAGGGACCAAGCCTTGGGGTTGGGGTCATCTTTTCGTTTGTTTGTTTGGTTTTTGTAACATAGCTTTATGGAGATAAATTTCACATACCATGTGATTTACGCATTTAACATGTATGATTCAATCCAATGGTTTTTAGTATACTCACAGTGTTGTACAACCCTCACCATAATCAATTTTAGAATGTCTTCATCCTTCCGAGAAGAAGCCTTGTACCTATTAGCAGTCTCTTCTTACCCCTCAATTGTTCCCACACTAGCCCTAGGGAACCACCCATTTGCTTACTGTCTCTACAGATTTGACTATTCTGGACATTTTATATAAGCATCATGTGGTTTTAAATGACACTGCACATGTGATTTTAAACGACACTAGCAAAGAAAGTTCATTAAATGCCAGATTCAAAAATGCATCTCTAAATATTTGCCTTAATACAGGAGAGAAGTCCACTGGAGTAAGAGTTGGATTATTTTAATTACGGTATAATGTGGATACCAGAAGGTCATAGACTAAATTTAACAAAGAACACTCTACCTGCTATTTTGGTGAATTGCTATCAGTAACAACATACCTAGTGGTAAAGTTACTTGGCTCCCCTCTTATATTTTAGGGACACAATTCTGTTCAATTTGGATAAAATTATGGAAAAAAAAGCTGCCTCTTAGTATATGCAAGCCACTTGCCTTCTCTTGTCATAACCAAATGCTGACATAAATCTTTTTTTAATAAAATGAACTATTAAAATTATTTCTTTCCTGAATGATGGCTGAAACAGATGTATTTTAATCTACAGGGCATAGAAAATGAAATTTACTGTCACTGAGGTCTCTCTGGTTAATAAATGTTTTAAATAGAAAGAAAGCACTAAGCTAAATAAATAGGCAAGTATGCTGCTTTGTGTAGGATGAAAAAGGTAAAATTAGATGTGTTTTTCTCCACCACAGAACTGATTTATAAGGTAAAGGTATTTTATACTATCAAATATCAGTCTTTTAGAATGTCATCAAACTACCTCCTTGTGTGGTTCTTTTTTTTTTTTTTTTTTTTGGTGAGGAAGATTGGCCCTGAGCTAACATCTGTTGCCAGCCTTCCTCTTTCTGCTTGAGGAAGGTTGTCACTGAACTAACATCTGTGCCAATCTTCCTCTGTTTTGTATGTGGGATGCCACCACAGCATGGCATGATGAACACTGCGTAAGTCCACTCAAGATCTGAACCTGCCGACCCTGGGCTGAAGTGGAGCACACTAACTTACCCACTTGACCACTGGCTGGCCCCCATTGTCTGTATTTTTGAGTGCTAGTCAGCTGATATGAATGGGTTCCATTCCGGGTCTGGCTCTAAAATTTTACAAAGAACTTTTTCATTATAAAATATCATAAGGTCTACCTACATTTTGTTTATTACTGTCAGAAAATGTCCATGATAAAAAATGAGGAAATTAGAGCTGCCTTTTAAAAGACTTGTCAGACAATTTTTTTTCCTTTAAAAAAAAATTTTCCTGGGTGCTTTGAACTGTTGCCAAACTAGATAAAAGTAAACACGGCTGAAGCTTTCCTAAATTGCTTGCATGGAAAACCTTCAAATAACTTCCATGGACAGGTAGTCTAAACACGCGGTGCCATGAATCCATCTTCCTCTGCCAAGTCATCCTCCCACCTTCCATGAGATGTAGACCTGGTGCAATGCACCTTGGGAAAATAAAATGGCAGCTTGCATGACCTGGATTGTACCCTGAACATCACAATGCATTGAAAGTTATTCTCTTCATTGTAGTCAATAGACTGAAAATACAGGAATTCTATTCCAAATTCACCTTTCTACAGTTAAAATTTGTGGTAAAAGTCATTTTTAAAGAAGTTTTCATAGGAAGGGCTCAGGTGTTACCCTAGTCTGATTAGAAGGGGTTGTGAGTCCCCTCCCCCTTTTAACTTGCAACAAGACAGACTCTGATATGATGCACAGATTTCTTTTTTAACAACAAACTGAGTTTTAGAATTATAATTTAGAGTGTATTGGACGTATCACCAAAAGACAGGGTGGTTGTGCAATTGTAAGGGAGTATTGTATTGTTGCCAGTCTGAGTAAATCTAAATCTTTTCAAGCTTTGGTTGAGTGGGTTAATTCCAGGACCTGAATTACAAGTGCAATTTGAATTACATTGCAAATGCTGAACTTCCCTCACTTTAGCTAAGTGCTGTCTTTTCCTCTTCTCAGACTTATGAATTCTAGCTATTTTGATGTTTTTCAAATGTTGAAATATTTCAGTTAGCTGTAAAAAATAGCAGTTCCAACTAGAAATGAAGGAAAAGATTTTTCCCCTTTGCCTTTTGTTTGTTAATTCCTCTTTTTTTTTTTTTCTTTTTTTGGGGAGGTTTGCCTCTATTTTGTGAAATCTCCACTTTTAACATCAATTTAAGCCTTTATAAGAGCAGCAACCCCTGAACCATTTCAGGCAGTATAACATCATCTTGCCAGTCCTAGGATAAATATTTTGTACAAAGACTGCCACAAACAGTCAAAACAGCCCTGGCTTCAGGTTAAGGGGAGGGGAACAAACAGGTAAGAAATTAATATATGACAGAAATTGGGATTTCCAAAGCTTGAGCAAATGTTGATAAATACAATCTCTCAGAAACCCTGTAAGGTAAATCCATAGGAAGACACTCATTTTATGAACAAAGAACTAATCGGTTAAGTGGATTGTTTAGATCTTGAATTCTTGTCCCCAGCCTGATTCTACCCATGGGTCCTCTGTGCTGAGGATGCAAAAGTCCTGCAAGGAGAAAACAGGCCTGAGGTGGGACCAGGGGCCCTGCTGTACCGCTAGAGATAACGTTAGGCATCTCAACAGTTGGAGGGCTGGTCTACAAATGGCCTGGTAATTATTTAAGAACATACCAATTTATTTGTAGCATGAAGTCTAAGATCAAGCTGCTCAGGCATGACACTATAGTTTTCAGACCATGGAGGTATTTATCTCCTACTCTTCACAAAAGTGGTCTGATTGAATAATTGTTGTCAGAAGACAAGAAAATACAGGTTAATATTGGAAGTTGAAAAGCTTGACAAATTTTTAAATAGAACCTGCTATATGAGATACTAATACTGTAACCGAGGGCTTTCGTCAAAGAACTAGAAATGAATGATCATTCTAGAACATTGTATGCTGTGACGATAGTGTGTTTGGGGACTTTGTTCATCCATGGTGCCTGCACTTCCCTTCCAGTTTTAAAGTTTCCATCCATTAGGGCCTCTTTGCTGTGTGAGACCTGGGTAATACGGTGTCTCATTCATTGAGTGCCACAGATGACACTGGCAGACCTGGCACGAAACGTGGGACCCCCTCTGTCCTCACTCAAGAGATGATCACTCCACAACTGCAGATTTTTCTGGCTTGCACATTTATTGCTCTTCTCTCCTTTCTCTTGTTTTTGGAACACTACAATTTAACCAAGACAGATTTATCCAATCAAACCTTATGCCAGTAATAAAACATTTTGTTGCACACAGTGGTATTTATAGGAGATGCTGGCTAAATAGAATGGGTGGTGAAATATATTATTTTCAGCTTTTAAAAATACTTAAACAAAACACTATGCTTTCCTCCAAAAGTGGAAGGGAAAATGGCCCTGAGGAAAATTCTACTAAAAATGACCGTGATTCTAGATCAGGGAAAAAAAATAACATGGAATTTCATTCTTTTATAATCATTGATGTTTCTTCTTCCAAATCTATAATTTATAAGAATTTTCCCTTTACGGATGGAATTTTTGTTCTGCATAATTTACATATTATACATAAGTAATAGCAAATACAACTTCACACGTATTTATTACACATTTATACAAATCCATAACCTAGAATATCACAAGGTACCATCCAGTTAATTAAAGCAAAGCGGAAATTTTTCAAGTGAAAACTTCAGAAAGTCTCTAAGTATATATTTGTCTCACCCATTAACCAAAGTATAGTCTAAATTTAGGATCCTATGATGAAAAATACAATGACATTTGTTCCTCTTCTGTTTTCTTTTTATTTTAAGAAAATAGCATTATGAGGGTAGGAATGGTGCCATATTCAGGCAGTAACTTTTAAAACAAAGTCAGGGGTTGTAAAATTTAACGTTCTCCTAACAGCATTAACTTACCGGCTTGTACATAGAGTACATTAAGGGATCGCATTTTGCTGTCTTCCGTGTAATTGGAAATATTCTATATGTACAATTTGAGTGAGTTAATGCTTCTAGGCGAACCTTAACTTTTGCATTTCTTGACTTTTTTATGTTTGAATTTGTAGCTTTAACATTTGCATTAACATAGTTATTTGCATTTCATTACAGCTAAAGTTAGCCTATTCAAGGGCTGAAGTCATCAGTGAGTGTTTACTTAAAGATCTGTTTAAATGAAAATATTCAACCTTTTTTTGGTTTACATATTTATAGTTAGAAGATAACTAGTTTAAGACTGTGATTTTGTGTGTGTGTCCTAACTTAAGTCTGAGAATTTTTCTGCATGGTGAGTACCCAAGAATTGGGCAACAATTGAACGGGTGAGTAAATGAACACTTGCTGCAGAAGTTTGGCTGAGATATAGAAATAGGGAAAAGTGGCGGTAAGATCAGGGGATGGTTTGGATTAAAAAGCAACTCCCAGAACACTTGTCCCAGGAAGGGAGGAATGTCTTAGCCTGTTATAATATCTTGCTGTTGGTTTTTGCTCTTCTAAATGTTCCTATTGTGTTGTTTTAAATATTCCTGAAATGAAAGAAAGAATAATTCTCCAATTTTGCGTATAAAGAAACCAAGTTCCTGGGGCTGGCCTGGTGGCACAGCCCTTAAATTCGTGCGCTCCACCTTGGTGGCCTGGGGTTTGCCGGTTTGTATCCTGGGCTTGAACCTACACACCGCTTATCAAGCCATGCTGTGGCAGGCGTCCCACATACAAAGTAGAGGAAAATGGGCACGGATGTTAGCTCAGGGCCAGGCTTCCTCAGCAAAAAGAGGAGGATTGGCAGTGGATGTTAGCTCAGGGCTAATCTTCCTCAAAAAAAAAAAAAAGAAACCAAGTTTCTAAGAGATTATGTTATTATCTCAAAGAGAAAAAAGAGGGAGGGCATACTACACTAAAGAAAATGTCTAAATCCAATTGTATCTTGATTTTTGGAAACTACATGAAGATATGGATATAAATGAGTGCAAAATGGCAGGGATAAGGAAGAAAGAAATCACTATTTTATTTATGAAGAAAAATTTAGCATTAGAAATCTCTTCCTCAGACTACAGACTCCATACGGGCAGGAACTGCCTTGTTTTTGTATCTAACTATACTAGGTACGCATTCACTCTTTTTTCCAAATAACATAGTTAATAGAAAAAATAGCCAATCGTATTACTCTATGTACTTCAGACTATATTAACCAAAAGTTGTATTTTCAGGGGCACAGGAGTGAAATACTCTGTCCTGTCTTTGATTATGCTCTTTACATACAAAAGGTTTTTAAGCATTTTGTGAAAATTGTACATCAAAAAATGTTTTAAAAGTGTATAAATATCTGTAATCAGGATTTATTTAACAGAAAATTGTTTTGTTAAAAGAAAACCTCAGAAGGTGCAAAACCTTTACTGAAAGATTGAATTTAATAAACCTATAATTAGAGATAAATATGGACACTACAAAGACTTAAGTTTTGTGCAAAAAGGGGGAAAGTAAAGAAGAAATTAGGCAGTGTAGAAAGAGTCCAAGAGAATAAAAAGCAGCTAAGTGCATTTATTTATTTGTTCAACAAATATTTATTGAGCACCGACTATGTGCCAGGTGCCTGCACGGCTGTTCGGCAGCGCAGGGGACCAAGTGCCTGCTTTCATGGAATTTACTATCTAGTGGGTAAAGGAGTAAGAAAAGAAATACACACTAAGATTATTTGACATAGTTAAACGCTATAAATAAGATAAAACAGAGTGGGAGGGAGCTCTTTCAAATTGGGTAGTCAGGGGGAGGGTGGGCTCTTTCTGATTTGATGATGAGGGAAGACTTCTCCCAGGAGGTGACACTTGAGGTTCGACACCTGCGTCCAGTGATGAATCTAAAACAATTTAGAAATGAATTTGATGTCCTTTATTCAAGGGGCAACAATCCATGGATTAGGGGAGTGTAGTCCCTCACGAGGAGCGGAACGCTTTTCCTGAGAGATTTTAGGCAAGAACAAGTTCTATAGGGCGTTAGAGGAGGCAGGACAGAAACAAGGCCTGATCGGCTGGGAGGTGGGGGACTTCCTTACAAGGCCTGCAGGTCTTGTTTTCTAGGGTAAGGTAAGCTAACGACTGCGATTGCTGTCAGGTTTCCTTGACAGTGAGGCCTTTCCCCTAAGTGCAGGCTGACTTAGGTTTTGGTTTGTGACTTGGGCTAGGCCGCTGGGGCTGCCTCCATTTTGTAGGTCCCACTATACGAATTAACTTTCCCACCTGAAAGGTGGAGGAAGAAGACAGCCGTGTGACATCTAGAGGGAGAATTTTCTAAGAACGAGTGAAGCCGGAATTAGTGTGCCTGGATGGTAAATGGGATCCAGAGTTTAGTGAGAAGGAGGAAAATGCCAGCAGGAGCCTGATCACGTGGAGCTCCCTCAGTGGTAGAAAAAATTTTGGATTTTACCTTAAGTGCCATGGGAACCACTGGCATGAGAGACCTGGCTAAGATGTATTCATTCATTCACTCATTCATTCATGCACTCATTTGTTTGTTTTTTTAATAGACTTTATTTTTTAGAGCTATTTAGGTTTCTCAGCAAAATTGAATGGAAAGTACGGAGAGTTCCCATAAACCCCTGTCCCCATATGTCATTATTACCCAAAGTCCATAGTGTACGTTAGGGTTCACTCTTGGTTTTGTCAATTCTGTGTGTTTTGACAAATGTCTAATGGCTTGTACCTAACATTATAATATCATACAGGATAGTTTCACTGCCTAAAAGCCCTCCGGGCACTGCCTATTCATCCCTCTCTTTCCTCAAATCCGCCATCTTGTTACTGTTCCCATAGCTTTGCCTTTTCCGCATGTGGTATAGTTGGAGTCATGCAGTGTGCAGCCTTTTCAGATTGGCCTCCTTTACTTCCTAATGTGCATTTAAGGTTCCTCCATGTCTTTTCACAGCTCCATAACTCATTTCTTTTTGGTGCTGAGTAACATGGCGTAGTCTGGATGTACTACAGTTTACTCTATGGTAATTTATGTTTTTTCATTCAACCAAATATGTGCTGGCCAGTGTGTTTGTCACGGAGGATATAGTGATTAGCTCAATACATTTAGCCTGTGCAACTCACAATTTAGTGGAGAAAGTAGATGACAAGTAAATAATAAAAGGGATGAATGTAAAATTACAAGCAGATACGTGCTCTGAAGGATTGGGACACCTTTTGATAGGTATGCGTAAGGAAAGAGTCCAGGAAGGGATTTCTTGATAAAAAGATGCTGACTTGGAGTGAGGACTGAAGGATAGAAGTGAAAAGGGAGGCAGCCGGGAGAGAAGAGCATTGCAGATGGATGAAGCTTGGCCCATTCAAGGAACAGAAAGAAGGTTAGTGTGGCTGGAGCACAGCTTTCCGTAGGAGGCTGAGGAGTGGGCAGTGTGCCTGCTGGAGTGGGGTCCTGTGGGCCAGGGAAGGTCATGCTTTCATCCCAGGAACAGTGGGAAGGTCCTGACAGGCTCCAAGCAGAGGATGACATGGGCAGGTGGGTGTGCGGGAAGAACAGAGGATGGAGGAGGAGACCGGGGAGGGGACTTTTCATCAGTCCTAGTAGCAGCTGCCAGTGCCTCAAACAAGGATGGCGGGAGTGGAGAAGAGAAAGGTAACCAGATTGGAGAGAGATTTTGGAGGCGAAATTGGCTGGGACTAGAGTTGAGGATGCAGGAGGAATGAAAGGGTTCCCCTGGGTTTCTGGCTAGAACAACAAGATGGACTGAGGCAGGGAGAGTTAGATGAGGACCAGGGTTAGTTGTAAAATAATTTAGTCACCATTGCCCACATTAGACAAAAACATATCATTGGGCTGCTACCAGGGGTATGCAGATTCTAGAACTAAAGAGAAGAAATTCCTGTTCAAATTGTAAAGAGGAAAACTGTCTGATGGGGCTAGTGCTTAACAGAGGAACTGTAAATACAGAGTTAGATGCAGAATCCTTCTTCCTGTTTGGGAACTCAGCAACTGAGCAAAAGTTAGGCTCACGTAAAGCTTAGCAGAACCTTAGACTTGTTTTTAGAATCAGCAAGATTTGTGAGCAAAATTTTCCTATAAATTTTAAAATAGATTATAGCTTGTAATAAAATAAAAACAATACTTATGGACAGCAAAATATGTATCTAGAATGGTGTTATGTGACTTATTATTTGCATGGATTATATCCTATAATGCTTAAAATAAACCCTTATTAAATAAATACTATTATCATCTGCAGTGCTCTCCTGGTAAATGTCTAACAACTGGCTCTGGGGGGGAAGCAGGAAGTTCTCTTGGTGGCTCTTGCCAGTCTCCTGTTCTGTGCTGTACATTTTCCCATCATGGCTGACTCAAGCTACTAGGGTGATGTCCATGTGAACCAGCTCCAGCACACCGTGGAATCTCCCTTTTATTAATGAGGAACTTAGGCCTTGGAAAGTAAGTAACTCACTCAAGTTCACAGAGAGGAAGTGGCAGAGTGAGAATTTACACTCTGGCCGAGACCCTGAAGCCCAGGTGTTTAATTGCTGTGCTGTATACACCGAGAGTTGAATCATAATGTTGAAAGGCTGATGCGAACCCGAAGCTCATTAAAGGCCAACTTTCTTTAACAGCTGAGAAAAGTGATCCCCCCAAATTTTTATTGATCTGCTCAAGGTTAAAGGACTGTTTCCTGACAAAGCTGGGATTATAACCCAATTCTTTGGCCACTGCCCTACATTATGCTATAGCTACTTGGTTTTTGCAAACCTCCTCCACAAAATTTTTGAATAGTTTATCTTTTATAGAAAGAAACAACTGTGGGGGCCCTTTCTCTTCCACCCATTTGAAGTGAAAATGTCCTCGCCTGGCAATGCAATTCAACATTACACTGCATGGAAACAGTTAATGAACTGTGTACTGGATTCTTAAATAATAGTCATAATAATAAGTCATACCTGCCACCATTTGTTTAGCACATGTTAGTCTATTTTACACAAAGGTGGTAGACTATGGAGATGTGAACTGCTCCTAGTCATAGGTACCCTAATGTGTGTGTGTGTGTGTAATTATAAAGCAGCAAAGCACTCATTGCATAATTAACTAGTTGCATAACTAGCTGCACAACTAGGAATTCAGCCATGTTTGACAACTCCAAAACCCCACACTTTAAGAAGCTGATCTCATGCAATTCCAGCTCACTTTAGGGCCAAGCAAATGACGCAATTTTCTTTAATCTCCAGTTTAGCTGTTTAAAAGAAAAGGAGACAATGAAAATGAATTAGGGATTGAACATAAGCATGACAATAAACATTGCAGAACTTCTCGTGAAATCTCAAGACACAAGTCGGCCAAGTTACCAACCCTCTCCAAATCAAGAAAAATAATTACTCATCCCACAGAGTTGTTAGGGAAAATTAATCAGGATGGTATTGCTATCTCGCAACAGTTATTTCTAGAGAAGTTCTGATTTTCAAGGAGACTCCAGGGGGCCGGCCCTGTGGCCGAGTGGTTAAGTTTGCGCATTCCGCTTCGGTGGCCCAGGGTTTCGCCGGTTTGGATCCTGGGCGTGGACGTGGCACCGCTCATCAAGCCATGCTGAGGCAGCATCCCACATGCCACAACTAGAAGGACCCACAACTAAAATGTACAACTATGTACTGGGGGGCTTTGGGGAGAAAAAGGAAAAATAAAGTCTTTAAAAAACAAAAAGAAAGGAGACTCCAATTCTTAAAACAATTGAAGATTGAGAATTTTATTACTTTATTAAGAAGATATGTATTATAAAAGACATTATTTACATAATTTTTTTGACTAAAGTTTTAAAAAACAAAGCAAAACTATGCTACATGTGGAGAAACTATGCTGCATGTGGAGAAACAATTTATTTCCTCTATAATTAATAAGGAAAGACTTGCTATTTGTTGCTTGTTAGAAAATTTTATTTCCTCTTCTTGCTCTTTAAATCAAATCATAAGCTATTGAAGATGGGGAAAAAATCATTCTAAGAGTTATATGTGAAAATTAGTAAAGAAAAGTGGCTTTCATTAATGTGAATGGTTCATTACATTTCTTGGGTTTAAATTTGCCCATCAGTGTTTCTATAGCACAGCAGGTAGACTTCTGGTCTTAGAAAGGATATAGGAACTGCAATATCATTCTCTTCTTTTAGAATGTGCTCAGCACAGATTGGGCCTTTGGAAAGATGATATTGAAATTAACATGAGATTGAAGGCAAGTGCGAGATAAAACGAAGATCTTCTGAGTATAAGCTTGAATGTTGTAGATGTTCCTAGGGAGAATCCTTGACCTTTTTTTGGAGCAGGCACTTTTAAGCCTGGGGACAAATAGTTGCATTTTCGACAGTCATGTGAAGATTGCATTGGGGACTGCGATGTGAGACCCTTTCTCTGTCAGAACTTAGAATTAAACCCACATCAAAAGCATTGCAAGAAGTGGAAGATCAGTGGGACATACTCAGTAAAAAAACTCTTAATGAGCAGATAGACTGCTGTATAGCCTCTGTGATGTGTGTCAACTTAGTCTTGACATAGCCAATTCCCAGTTCTCTGTGCAAGATAGAATGAGGGTAACAAGGATAATTGAAACCTACAGATAATCCGCAGGTTCCATTTTAACCTTCAATTGTAACTGACTGCCTTGCAAGCCTTTTACGAGCCCCAGGAAAGAGTTGCATCTCCTCTCTGTGCTGTTGGCTCATCAGTGTATCCTGAAAGTGTTGGGGAACCATGAAATAAACAGACAGAAGATGCTGGGTCATTCAGGGCCCTGGCAGGAAAAAGATGGTATACTCATAAGGTGATTAAAAAGAGCTTAATGAAGGGACCATTTTCAAATGTGTGGGTGGGGGTAAGGGAAGCCAAATGGCTGAGGAAACATCCTGGGGTTAGTGAAGACTGGGAGCTGCTCCCACCCATAGGCATAAAGGAGCAAGACGACAGAGCTGCGAGAAGAACCAAGAAGACCTGACTATAGGGTAGGGCTGCTTGGAAGGGCTGCGGTCTTCCCTGCAGGAAGGCAACCACTGGCAACCAGGGCTCCACATAGCAGGAGCCAGGGCAGTGACACCAAACCTCTCTCTCCTCTCACAGTCTGACCTTCCAGTGCTTCCCACTGACTAAAGCCATCTGGAAGCCAGAAAGGAAGGAAGGCCGTTGATGTGGTCCATGATGTCAGGGTCCTGGGGCACACAGCAGAGTGGAGAAGGGTGAAGAGTGGATCTGGAGGGACAAACAGAATATCTAGCCCAGAGGGGATGAGGAAAATGATCCTGAATAGGTCAACTAGCCATGGTTACGAGCCCCTGCATTTGAATGCAAGACCACATCTTTTAGAAGAGATGCTTTTAGAAAGCCAGTCAAGACAGACGGTAAAAAAAAAAAAAAAAAAAAAAGTTCTCTAAGATATGGCCATCTACGCTGCATAAAACATAAGTATTGGGATTATAGTCTTTCATCCTTAAGAGAGCAAACAGTAATAAGAGGAAAGTTCATGCACATGTGGCTGTTTAAATTTTGAGAGGTGGGAAATCTTAGCTGTGATTATATTATCTTTTATCAGCAAGGAGTCCTGAGGGGTCCCTTGATGAGCTCTGAATGCATGACCATTCCAAAGGCCAATTTAAAGAGCAAAAGTTTCTGTTGTCCTTATGAAATTCAGACCCAAAGTGGCCACACTCCTATATTTCAGTGGCTCATGGGATAGACGATGTTATTTGTATCATTAGTTACAAGAAAGGTATTAAAAGGAGCTTTTCTTAGAGATCCAGTTACTGCAAGAAACTACACTGTAAAACCTCAAAGTGTTACAAAAGTATTACAAAGTATTATGGTTTAACTATTTTAATATGTTTGCGGATTCGACAATATGGAAAAGCCTGTGTTAACGCAACTTTCTCTCTTTCTCTCTCCTTACCTTAGCGGCAAAGACATTCTAGGGGATTTCTGGAGTTTGCACAAATGTGCAGGAGAACATGGGCGGCTGTCTTCCCCCATTTCTATCCACTTTCCAGGACAGCCTTCACCCTCTCCCATTCCAAGCCCAACCCTGCCAGCACCCGGGGGCTGGCGGAGGGGGAGGGGAGAGCACTTTAACATTTTTGGACCAATATTTGTTGGAGGCTAGAATAAGTTTTACTGACACCACCTCTGAATTTAAAGTGCTAGGACAAACCCTGAGTGGCCAGAGCTTTCCCTGACCCCAGCAATGGCGTCTCACTTCTGGTGACACGTCAGGTTTAGAACTGGTAAATTTTCGTAGCCCTTCCCTGAACTTCAATTCACTTGACCAAGAAGTTGGCACTTTCCCTAGTCCTTGCAGGATCCTCTCTCGCTCATGAACTGGATCTGGAGCATTACCCCATCATCTTTGTTGCTGCTCCTCTGGGCTTCTCCTGCTGTGTTCTGCCCACCATACTGGGCCTCATATAAGCAACTTGCCCCCTTTTCTCCATCCCCTTAGTCCTGCCCCCAATCCTGCCATGTTGTCCCAACCTAGGGGTCTGGGCTTCTGTCTCCAAGGTAAGAAGTTGACTTCCTACTGAGATGGCCATGTGTGGGCAGATGGAGCAGAAACACAGTCACCTCTCTTTGTGACAGTTTCTGTTACCTGTCTTCTTACATTTGTTCCTCACTTGCTGTCACCTGTCTCCACAAAGTCTGAGTTTGCTAAAGCCCTGCTAAGCCTGCTGAGGTCAGTGAAACATCAGGGTCAGCGATGGTAGCTTCCCATCCTGTCTGGCCCCCTATTTTGATTGTCACATGTTGCTAAAGTCCCCACTCACCTGGATGCTGACCCACCTAATGTATGACAGATGGCCTCGGGTAAATGAATTCCCCATTTTCCAATAATTGATTATATTCCAGCAGGCTATGATATTGAAATGTTAATCTCTCCAATAAGAGATGCACTGGAGGGCTAGGACTTCATTATTTGCTCTGAAAATGTCATATAAGTTTAGGAAACTTTAAACTCCTCTTTGGTTATTTCATTAGGAAAAAGTAATCTCATTTAACTGGCATTTTTACATCTACATTCATGCTTTTAAAACACCAAAGTGAGTGTTCTACAGCTATGTAAAGAAACACATTATCAAAGCATTAGGAAATGATTAAACTGACATTTTCTTAAGAAAACGAAAGGAGCAGGAAAAAGCCATTCTGAAAGGACTGAGTGCTACATACTCCAGATGTTATCTTCAGTGCTTACTCAGGGATCTTTAAAGAAGCTTATTACCAAGTACCCTAAGAAGACAAGTGTGGATGTGTACAGATCAGAGGAATGCAAGTTAATGCACCTGCCAGATTTTACTATCGTACAAAGTATGTCAATCAGCACTCAGACCTTGCATTTAAAAATGTGTTCTTTCAGGTTTCCTCTGTGCTGTGTCATTCATAACTCAATCCTCCTAGTCAGTAACCGTTCTGTGTTGCCAATTGTCATAAAATGGCATGTGTACACACACACGCGCACACGCACACAGTTCGGGGGTTATTAATAGTCTTTTCTGGACACAAGGAAATATTTTGAAACAAGAAAAAGTTATAATCTTGACTATCTTAACTGTTAAAAGATTCTTATTAAGCTAGCATTTTCTTTGAGCTAGGCACCGCTTTTTATGTTTCCACACATGTTATCTCAGGCGATCAGCATGCAAATTTCCAGGATATAGATCAAAATTGTCAGATACTCATAGTTTTCATTGGAAGAAGAAAAAGATACATGCTAAGCTGACTTTATTAGGAGAACATTTCTAGCAGGGAGGCTGGTCCCAAAAGAAAGAAACAAGATTAGGAGGTGAGGGAGGGATGGCAGACAGTGGTTGCGAATGATCTTGCCTTTTTTCTAAGGCCCTTGCCAAGGATTTGAGAAAATGATGCTACATACTTGCTTTTTCAACACAGTATATGGGAGGAGGAGAGATCACGATTGGTGGTGTTCATTATATGGTGATATGAACACTTTTCAAAATTTGTCTACTGACTTCTCAACAGCGGTTGACACGGTTGTCCACACTCTCTTCCTCCAAATGCTGTGTCCCCTTGTCTTCCCAAGGTGATGCCTTACAGTTTTCCCACTTCCTCTCTGGCCATTCATTCTCAAGGTGACTTGCAGTTTTCTCTTCCTTCTCTCTTTTCTTGAATGTCATTGTTCCTGAAGGTTCTGCCTACAGAACTCTTCTCATTTCACACAATCTCTCTGAGAAATCTTTTCTATCTCTTGGCCTTTAAGACACTGACTCTCCTCCTGAGGTTTGATCCATATAGCCTACTTTGCTTAGACATTCCATAAACCCTTCAGACTCAACACATTCAGACCTGAGCTCCTCTCCCACTTAACTACCCTGCTCTCTTCTAGACAGCCTGTTTTGCATGCTCACTGTCTCAGATAAAACCACCACCATCCATTCATGGGCCCTAGCCATCCTGGGCATCATTTTTGATTTCTTTTCTCTTCCACTCTGCACATTCTGTAATCCACTGTCAACCACCAAATCCAGTTATGGGCTAACCTATTATGCTTTTTACATCCATCTTCTCACCATGTTTACTGCTGTTACCCACACTCTCAGTCTATTTTACAGAAAAACCCCATAAAGCAAAAAAATTAGATAATGAGATTGGAAAACTTAAGAGAGCACTAGACGGAGGATTTTGAGACCTAGATCCTTGTCCCCATATTGTTAGTATCTGACCAGAAGGACCAGAATTGTCTCTCATAGAGCGATTGTTGGTTTTCTGAGGATAGGAGCTGGTTGTGCTTTGTTCATCTCTTTTTTGTGGAGCCCAGCACTAGTAGATGTTTTGTAAATGCTTGTTGAATGAAGGACCGGGATCAGAGACAATTTATTAATGCAAAATTTTGATAAAGTTTAGAATTTTTTCTATCTTTAGAAATAAAAGCATTTTAGGCAAAGATGGGATAAAATTAAATAAATGGATAAGGTGGTGTAGTGGAGTCAATGGAATTGTCACCCCTTCTAACATCTCTAAGGGGAGAAGTATAATGTGATAATGAAGGCAAATTCAGGAGCCAAATCCAGGTTCTGTTTCTTTCCAGCTGTGGACTGTGTGCAGCATTAACATGATCATGCTGTAATTCTATGTGAAGGGAGCAGAGCCATTTGTTTCTATTTTGTCTTCTTTGACCTTTGCTAGGTCAAAGTGTCACAGATGCCTTTGCTAGGTCACAGACACCTTTGCTAGTGTCTGTGGTCTGGTTTCCTAGATGCAGCCCCTGGGATGTGGATTCACGCACAAGTGATTGGTTAGGGAAGTGCTCCTAGAAGAGCTGGCAAGTAGTGGAGGAAGCAGGATATGGAAGGCGCAGAAGCCAAGTGAGGGTGTGGTTTTTAGCAAAGTCCAGTGGAGGATGGCTTTTGCCCAATGCCACAGAGGCAGTCTGGAGTGCAGATTTTCCTTCTAAATTGTCACAATCTGATGGAAGTAACTGGGATTTCTTATTCTTGCACTAGTCAGTCTCAGCCTAATGGACACACCAGAACCTTCCTCAGTGGGCAAAATAGCTCTAGAAGTCCAAGGGTGGAAGAAGCATGGCAGATGTGGGCACTGGAAGCAGAAGTCACTGAAGTCAGGGCAGAGTCCATGGGAATGGAAAAAATATGGGAAAGAATCTCAATCTGTTGGGGCACTGACAGGATTTCCTCCAGTCAGCCATCTTTAGATATTCCTGCTCTTTCTAATATTGATTGTATTGATTAAAACTGGAATTGTCACCAACATGGAGCAAAGAAAACATGATTGTGATAGTTGGCAATTGCTATTTTGAGAGTCCATACTCATTTGTCCTATCTTGGGATGGTGTGTGGTTAGGGCTTGTTCCTTCTTTTATTTGGAATGGTCACCCCAGCCTTAGGATAAATAACCTGTGCTTCCAGAAGAAGGCCAGCAGAGACTGCTGATACCTTGTTAATTTTTGAGGCATGTGTGTTTCAACAGTAGTCTGCGGCAGATGCTGTCTCACTTGCATTGCTTAACCCCAGAGGGGTTGCTCTTTTGGGGGAGAGAAGAGAGAAGATTGTGCTTGGGCGCTAAGTATCATGCCCACGGCCACACAAGGAGGTTCTTCTGATACTTGCCCTGAGGAGAGAGGCAGGTTGTTTGGCCTCAGTCATGAGGATCTTGTTCAACATTCTGTTCTGAGGGGAGCAATAATGAATGTGAAATAGAAAAGGCAATGGGCTCAGAGTCTGGAGACACAGATTTGCTCTGACTCCTCTCATCCTATGTGTGATTTTGGCTCAGGTTCCTCCTCTGTAGAGTGGGGATAATAAGGCCTCCTTGCCTACCTCACGGGGCTGATGTTAGGGACAAAGGAGATCATACATATCAACACCCTTTAAAATTAAGTGCTAATTAAATTAAGTGTAAAAGGGCATATCATGGTTATTTTCCTGGTTCCACCACTTACTACCCGTGTCATCACAGCCAAGTTACTTAACCCTTCTCTGCTTTGGTTTCCTCATCTGTATAAAGAGCACATAAAAAGTAGGTATATCATAAGGTTGTTTTTAGGGTAAATTTAGATGATCCATGTAAAATGCTTAGCACGGCCTAGCAAATAGGAAGCAGCCTATGAATATCCACTATTTTTACCTTCCATGATAACACAACCTCAAGGCATTCACTCCCAAGCATCATCATCACTTTACATTTTATGATCATTGTGTTGAACCTGAATTTACATGACTTTATTTTATAGTGTTTCAGGATGTAGTGCAGAAAATTATATTGTTGACTCGTCAGTCATGTCTCTCCTCAGCTTCCATCTTTTCAAATTCATACATCCTAATTCTTTCAGATTACTCCCATACCGTGGACCCTATGATCTTTGAATAATCTCTAGTTGAATAAGAAAAATAAAAAGAATATGTAAATAAAATGAAAAAGAAAGAAAATGATGAAATGCCCAGAAGTATGTATCATTTAAGACACAACTCTCTTATTTTTATTCAGAGGTAGTTTTTCTTCTTTGTTCCTGATACTCTTTTTATGATGTCCTTTCAGCAAGTCAAATTAAACTCGAGTTAAGGATCAGAAGGCACAGCTACTATCCTTGGTGCTTCCATTGCCTCCCTGTGTGCCTTTGGATGAGTTACTTGACCTTGGAACCCTGAGTTTCCTTGTCTGTAACAGGCACTTTACAGGACTGTTGTGAGGATGAAATGAGATTATGTGTATCAAGAACTTGGCATATAGCTGCCACATAGTAGATTCTGGGTGTAGTAGAGCAGCATAGTAGAACCTCAAAATTTTTAGTTTATTTCCTTTGTCTCTTCTATCATACATCTTTGACCCTGAGCATCCTAAGGTGTGGGATGTAGATTTTTATACTTGTGTTGCATCTCTATGTGATTCTTTTGAGGCACAGTTGAAACACAGCTTGTGAAGGCGCTCAAGTCATTGTATAGGAGTAAACCATTACTATTCACGACAGTGGTGGTTAGTGATCTACTAATTTATTCAGGAACATTACTGAGTGTCTGGTATGTCATAGGCACTGTGCTAAGTGTTCGGGATGTACAGTTGACTATTACAGACTTAGTGTCTACTTTCAAGGAACTTTTAGAAGGAAAACACATGCATACCTAATCTTTTCTGGTACTTGTTTTAGGAAAATAAACTATTGAGCTTTCTATTGATAATTAAACCTGTCACTTTCATTTAACCCAGCATTTCTCATGATAATTTGATCGTAGAACAACCTCCCTTGTCGTTGTTTTCTGCATTTCATGCAAACCCACTAAGTTGTCATGGAACACAATTTGGGAAATGCCATTGAAGCAAGCAGGATTTCCTCTCCCCTGAGGCCTGGTATCTATTCCTTCAATGTGCTGCATTTGCATAAATCATATGTAGGTGGATGCCTGCTTTGCCCGTGGTCAGGGCCAGCCCTAGATAGGATACAACCCCGGAGTGAACAAAACAAGAGTCACTCCTGGGCAGAGAACACAAACTTTGTCAGAAAATAAATTACTGGAAACATTTTTATTAAAGAAGAGGAGTAGTTTTGAGGGTGTGATAGCTTCCGTTAAAGCTCACGCAGTTAATCATTCCTTGCTTGAGGTTTGGACTTTCTTCCCTTTGATGTAATTAGCCGTTAGGCTTTCTGAAGTACATTTTTCATGTCAAGGAGACAATGGTTTCAAAGGAGAGATAGGGTGGGGCTGAAAGGAAGACCAAGTTAATGCACAGAGCAGCAAAAGACACAGGAAAATATCAACACTTCTCACATGAGCCATTTGCTAACGATGTATTGGAACACGATGCTGTTTTCACTTTAAATAGAACGTTTTTACACACCACTTTGCTGCATCGTAAGGATTTTTTGGAGCTTTTTCTGGAATTGTGGGATGGGGGAGTGTGTGTGTTTGGGAATAGTATAGAACGTTTTCTGGTTCAACCAGGGGAATTCTCCTATTATATTTTGTTTGTTTGTGTTCCAAAGTAATATGCCATTTAAAGAAAGTAATGACTGCTAAAAACATTTTAAAACCTCTGAAATAAATGATTGGACTGATTGAGATAGGATTGGTTAGCCACCTGTTGCCTTGTTCTTATCAAAATTGGCTTTGCTAAAACAGAACAAATGACCAAGTCAAGTTATTCAAAGAAAGAGTAGTTTATCCAATCTTTATTAATTCCATAAATTTTTATTGACAGCAGCACTGCTTGGGTTTGTGTGAATGTCTGAGCATATGCACATGTGAATGGGTGTGTGTATAAGTGTGCACGTACATACATGTATATATGTCCACATGTGGGTGTCCGTGTGTGTGAATTACAGCAACTTCCAAGCTGACATGGATCAGAATCCTACTTTTAAAGAGCTTGGTCGAGTACAAGAAGTAAGGCATGAATACCATTACCATCAAAAGGAGAAAATAACCCATGCCATCTAGCAGATGAACATTAGTTCACATTGAAATTTAAATCAAAATGTTGCCACCCCAGAGGATGTCTTTGTATTCACTCTTTGTCTTAGAAAAATATTTAAAAAATACGAAGTTCACAGGTTAATATTAAAAATATTAGATTTCTCCCATCCCAAACTCATTATTTTTTAAGTGAGATATAATTGACATATAACATTGTATTAGTTTTAGATGTACAACATAATGATTTGATAAATGTACATATTGCAAAAAATTACGACAAGTTTAGTTAACATCTATCACCACACGCAGTTAAATACTCTTTTCTTGTGATGAGAACTTTTAAGATCTACTTACTTATCAACTTTCAAATATACAATACAGTATTGTTAACTATAGCCACCATGCTGTACATCCAAACTGATTATTTTAAACTATTGTTTTGGTCATATTTGTGTGAGCCTTTTATTAATTGGAAAAACTAAAACAAAGTTGAAGTTTCCTTTGATCCTCCAATGTCATTTGCCTGGGCCTGTATCCAGTTTCAATTACTCCCACGAATTTGGTACGTGTCCTTCCAACCCTTGCTTCATATTCCTTCACACATGTATCTGTACCTGTGTATAATGCTTTTTTAATTTTTCCAAATGTACATGTGTAGTATCAAACTTTTTGACTTGTGTTTTTTTCCATTCAACAGTGTAGTCATGAGAAATATACATGTTGAAATAAACAATTTAGCACCAGTTCATTACTTTTGTTACTGTTTTAGTACCCCACATTGGGACAGTATCTCCTTTTATTTATTCTTCCCTTGGTGAGAGGTATCTAAGTTCTTCCCAATTTCCCATAATTATAAACAATGCTGTAACAAACATCTTTGCATATGTGTTCTTATCAGAGTTTCCCGTGGGTAAGATTTCCTCTCAGGGGTGATAGAAATGAAGACTTGTGGTGTGTCCACTTTTACTAGACCCTGCCAAATTGGTCTCTAAAGCACTTCTACCCATTTCTACTTCTGACATCAATGTATGAGCGTTCTTGTTTCTCCACAATAAGGTCAATGCGTGGTGTGGGTGAGCTTTTAGTTTTTTGCCAATTTGATGGATTTTTTGCCATTCCTTGGTAACTAGTTAGTTTGAACATCATTTTAAAGATTTAGTGACTGTTTGAGTTTCTTCTGTGAGTTCTTTGTATCATTTCCTCACTTTCCTATTAGGTTATACTAGTTATTTCTCTGTAACGTATTTTGCAAATATCTTCTTCCACCAGTTTAGTTTTCTTTGGAATTTGTTAATTGTCTCTTTTGACATACGTAATGTTTGAAGTTTTCTAATGAGTGAAATTTAATTTTTGTAGATGTGAAATAGGGGTTTAATTTGAATTTTTCTACAAATATCATTGCCATTCTTTAGGTCTTATTCAATTTGGCGTTTTGATTGAAGAAGGCAGCAGAGTATGGGGATTAAGAACACAGATTCTGGATAATACAGGCTCAGCTTCAAATCCCAGATCTGCCACATACGAACCTCTGTTACCTTAGACAAGTTATTTTCTGAGCCTCAGTTTTCTCAACTGTAAAATGAGGGTGATAATAATATTACTTTTTATAGGTTTTTGTTTGTCAGGGCTAAATTAATGTGTGTAAAGCATTTAGAACAGTCCTAGAATGTAGTAGTAGTATATGTGTCTTCTGTTATTACTAATTCTTCATGAGAATAAATTCCATAACCTGGGTTTTTAAGTACCTGTATCTAAGATAACTTTTATTTCAGGCATGATAAGTGTATTTGTATATGGCAAGACGAGTCTGGGACATAATGGTTTATGTACTCGGAGGACTAAAATGACATATAGCTCACTCTTAATTATATTTATTTATGAGTCCCTCCAGGGCAAAAGCTATAAATATCTCATTTCTCTTATTCTTAGTACCTATTGCTGTGCTGGGCATAGTAAGCTCTCATCCAGGATCTGGTGAATGAACAAAGGAATGATTTCCTTATATTTATGTTTAGCCCTACACCTCACTATTTCCTATTAGTATTTTCTTAGAAAGAAACTGCCTTAATATCATCACAAACAAACCTAGGAGGATCAATCAGCTGCAAAATTATTATGCAAAGCATTTCTAAGCCAAATATAAATGACTTTTGGATTATCTGATGATATGTATTTTCTGCATCACTACCCCCTCCATCAGTGTGAATATTCAACAGATAGGTGTGCTAAGCAATCCAATGCCTGTTTCACCATCAGGGAGTCCAAGAAAGTAAAAACATTCCAAATTATTTTAGAATGGCTTCCTCCTTGTTAATGCTACTCACTGCGTTTGTGTTCTTGGGTCGATCACAGTGTAAGGCACTCAGAGATTTTTTAATTGAATTTATAGTGATGAAATTTACTGGCATCTGAATTTGGGAAGGCAAATGTTGTGCCATTATTCATATATCAAGTTACTGCCTATCCATCCACCTACCCATGCATCCATCTATTCTATAGATATTTAGGAAGATACTGCTGTACGTATGCGTGCATTGGGTGGTGCTGTGGAGGACGCAGCAGACAATGTGATGTATTTGTTTATTCCAAGAACCTTTGGGAAATCAGGATGTCCATTCCTTGAAAAATGCACAGATTCTAGTATAAGCTTCTCTTTCTTCAAATTAGAGCTCTCATATTTACTCTGATACTTGAGGCAAATATTTAAACTTATAGTATCAGGGAGAAAATGCATGTAAATTGTGTGGAAAATAGTAAATACTATCTAAAGTTTAGTTTTCATTCCTACATCCTTGGATGTAGCGAGTATTCACCTTAAATGCAAACCATAATTCTGACAACATGGCAAATCTGACAAACATATTTGTGAGTATTAGAAACTACAGCTGGGGCAACTCTGATCATGATTTATCTTCAGCCTCTGCAAAGGCATGCACATATATACCATCCTTCACAGCTCATATTTATAGAGTGCTAAATACTGCTGGTGGTCAGGCTCTTTTCTAAGTGCTTTTACATGTATTAATTATTTTAGTACTCCCAGCAATAACGTGCAGGGGGTACTATCATCCCAAATTTACAGATGGAGAATTGAACCAGATAGAAGTTAACCATGTTGCCTCAGATCACATGATAGTAATTGGCAAAGTCAGATTCAAACTCTGAAGTCTGGCTCCAGAGCCCATGCTCCAGCTACCTGTACGTGCTTAAGATGATGGATTGAAGACTGTTGGACTCATTGGCAGCTCATGGGTCTAGAGTTTGTTTCTTGCTTCCAGGTCTGTTTCTAGGATGCTTAGGGGCCTGTGACATAAAGAAGACATGAAAATCAATTTTATGCTTCCTTCAGGCAGAAGAAGTAGGTCTTAGTCTACCAGAAAAAGTTTTATTGACCTCCAAGTGATGAGAGTACACCCCTCTGAATGTGAGTCTAAAGTAGAGGTTTCTTGTGTTTTTCCAGGAAATACTTCTTGAGCATATGCATTTCCAGATGAATTGGTGTCAGGGTACAGTGGATAGCAAGATGGGAACGGTCTTGGCCCCGAATGAATATATTGCATTGTCCATAGTCATTGTACTCCAATTTTTTCTAATTTTGGAGAATCAAAGGATGAATTGAAAGTATTCACAATCTGATATCTGTTATCAAATTTGTTACTCTCATTTGTTAGTAATTTTCATGTACTATAGATCAGTTCAAGTTCCCTTAAAACCATGCAAGGAATTTGTTCCAAACTAATTGGTTATAGCAAGGACTATGTAGTGGGTTCACCAAATCTTCTAAGCACATCACTGGACAACGCTTCCCAGACTCTTTCGTACTTTAGGTGCGGCTATGTGACTGAGTACTGGCCAATGGAATGCAGACAAAGGAAAGGTACACTATTTATACGCCTGTCTTAAAACACCTGTGACCCTCCACCCTCTCTCTTCCCCTGTCTCCTGGCCGGATGCTGACACCCAGAGTGACTCTGGAAACTATGTATGGATGATAACTATGTCACCTTGGGACCCTGAGAGTAGCATGGAGCCCAACGCTCACTGGCGCCACCACTCTATCCAACTGGGTTTCATGAGAGTGACAGATAAAACTCTGTTGTTTTAAACCACTGAAGTTTCAGAATCAATCTGTGGCAGTTGCTTTCTTACATGAGTTAGGTTTTGAACATCTTTTTTGGTGGCTTCTAATGACTTTTTATAAGTTCAAATTATCTTTTCCTTCTTGATGCCTAAGCAGCTCTCTACTTCTTATTGTTCTGTCTGTTGTAGCTTCTACCTTCAGGCATGTCTAAGTCAGGGCCTTGGTAAAAGGAAGATGAGCAGTCGTTGAAGAAAAAAAGGCCTGTGACACAAACAAGTGTACACAAAATGCATACAGAAGTAACTAAAGAATATTTAAAGTGGGAGAGATTTTGAGAAAAATATGGATCACTGTCTGAAGCAATTTTTAGCAGGAGCAAATACCTCTAGATTTCTGTATTCATTTAACAATCACACGGTCTTATACAGCATCAGAGAGCCGTAGAATCTAGAACCTGTTCCCTGGGAATGAAGAAGGTATCTTCCAATCAAAGCAAATGCCTATGAGACATGTGTTAATCCTTCCCAAGGGTGTAGTAGTTCCATTATCATTGAAATGCCACCATTTTTCAGTTTGTTGGGGTCCTGTGATCAGCTATTTTCATTGTATTCCCTTTCTTGTGTCAGTTTCTGTTCTACAATGATAAAATATTTGAAATTCTGGTATTGAATTTCATCCCCTCGTGAGACTTCCCCATTTACAAGACAGGGCTCTTCAACAGTGCCAAAGTTTTAGCTTCTAACATTCAGATGCAGAGATTTAAAACCAGTGGCAATCTGGGCAGATGTCAGCGGGTGAGGGGTTTCCACAGCCAGTCCTCATAAAGCACATGTCCATACTGCACTGTGGCTTCTAATCCACAAATAAAGCACAGATCCTGCCGTGATCATCAGCAGAGGCTCATGTCCAAAGGCAGATATTTTATTCAAATAATCTCACACTGCTCTGTGGGAAATACTATTTTCATTATGTTTGCAAACATGTTAGCATTCATTAAAATGTGCACTGCCTGCAAGAAAGACTCATGGCGAGCTTTTCCTGTTAAAGGACATGTTTGTGAACGGCTCTCATGAGGCAGAAGTTTATGACGCTGATGGTTTGAAGTGTGTAATATTTTACATCGCTACTCTCATTAGAAAGTTTTCGAGTGCAAGAGTCTGGGGAACTTTGCATCCCTCCAGCCATCTGACAGGGCCAGGTCTTCAACGGGCCTTGAAGTTTGTTTATATTTTTGTAGGTTTCTATATGTGCCATACCCATCAGCTGGTCAAAAAGAAATGGGGTTTAAACCTGGGCTCCATGTTAAATTCTGGATTCAGGTGGAATCTAGAAAGGAGGTTTTGTCCTCCTCATCTAGAGCCTGGGCATCAATAGCACTTATGTGTCTTCTCCATGGAAAATGTGTTGGGGTTTAAAGACAATTCATTCAGCCAAGGTTTTAGAACTACACATCTGTAAAGTACAGAATTTGAGAATTGCAAGGACCTTAAGCTCCCTTTATCTGTGTGTAGAACTTCGTTCCACACTGACTTTTGTTTTTACTTTTTTTTTTTGACTCCATGCATAGAGTCCTGTCTAACACTTTTGAAGACTTTCTTTTTATTTCTTTATTATTGCTCTTATGTAATTGTGTGTCATCTGCTTAGGTTTTCTTCTTGTCTTAACAACTTCATATCTTACTTCATCTGTTGAGAGAATGCTTTGTTCTTTTTTTCCATTGTATATTTTTAATGCCTGTCTGGGTATTATTCTGTTATACAATGGGTGTGATACTAAAAACTTGAAAGTGAGAAGTGTTTATAAATTGAATGTAACTTCTATACAGGCTTACATTAGATTTTCAAAGTTGCTTAGTATTAGTCTGATGAAACATTATCTGGTTCTACAGTTCAGCTAGTGCAGATTCCTTCCTTTCCAAATGAATGGACATTTATACAGAGGCAGAGATTCATAGAGTACGGACAAAAATTTAAGTAAATTTAATTCCTAAAATGAATGTGATCCCCATTGTCATGTTTGCATTGCATATACATCACACACACACACACATACACACACGCAAATACTTGTACTTCATGGTAATGACCAGGCAAGCAAGGCCCTGAAGTCCAATCATATCAAAAGTGATTGGTGTGTAGGGGTGAGTTGGACCACTGAAGCCCTTAAAAATTGGAGTCCAGATAGATGATGGTTAGCCATTGCCCCATACCCAGGAAAAATAACCTATGTATCCTTAAAAATTATGCTAAGTGACAATCACATCTGTCATTTTAAATAAAGCCTTGAAAGGTAAAACCAAACTGCTCTGCTGTCAAATTGCATTGGCCATATTTGTATCTAAGGCTTACAGGCTATAACTACCTTAGGGGACAGGTGAGTGACCAATAGAAGAAAATCTCGTCCTTAGGAGGCTCTCTCTAGGAAGAGGCTAGGCCTAGGAGAAAGAAGCATCCAGGGATTCTCTACCAAGACTTGTTATTTTTATCTTCATTCTGATGGATCTTAAATCGACTGAAAAATTATTCACTTCTTCACCAGTAATTGATAAAAATGGTGGCCCCTGTCCTTGGCAAGTTACTTATCTTTTATTTCCTCATCTGTTAAGGGGATCACGATTCCTACTTAATTGGGTTGTTGGGAGAATTATGGGATGTGGTCCCTGTAAAAGTCAGAATAAAACCTGATACATAATAGGGACTCCATGTTGGTGGCTCTTTCTGGCACTATCTTTTGGCAACCACTTTCTGGCTAGTATTCTGTTGTCTCCTTCCTGTTCTTTTTTTCACCTATTTGTATATCCTTCCAGGAAATCTAGGGCCAGAGGTCATGTTGGAGCACCTCACAAGGATCTGCTTGCCTCTTTACAACTTTAAGGAACTCTCTGGTCACCTAGGCTCTGCTGTCACAACCAGGGCCCCTATGACTTCCATAGTTCTTACATGTGCTGTGACACTTTGTCTGTCCTACCTTGGGATGAAGTACATTGGGATCTATGTAGATTCAACTCAGACATTCTACTTTACCCTGATATTTGAAACCTATAATATCTTCTTACTTCCAAACTGATGGGTAGACTCTGATAATCTAACCAAAGCATTAACTCTAACCTAAGTGAGGATTAGTGATTTCTGGTGATCAAGGCCCTAGTGTTTGGCCTAATGTGAAGGAGGGTTCTAATAGAAAATTTCAGAATAAGAAAGTAAAAAACAGACTATAATTGATAAAATAGAATTATAGTTGGAAAAGTTCCGAGAGATTCTCTAGTTCAATTTCTCCTTACCTGGATGGAACTGAAGCCTGGAGAGGTTAAGTAAGTTTTCCAAGGTCACCCAATGAATTAAACTGGGACCTGAGACTAGAACTCGAGTATTCCAATTCCTAGTGTTTTGGGTTTTTTCCAGCTACACTCCCTTGTCTCTTGAAAACAAATGCTTTCTTGCTTGGTTGGACCCATAGGGCTCTTCAACTCATAGAGCATGGACAACTTGATCCTTCTATCTTCAAACTTCCATACCCTGGCTTTCATCACCCATCTTTTCTATCTTATGCTATAATACTGTAAGAATGTTACACCTAGTTAATAATAAAATTGTAGAAATGCAGGGTTCATCAGATATATTTTGGGCACATGTCAGACATTGTGCTAGTTGTTATGGATACAACAATGGACCATATATAGTTTCTGCCATAGAGAAACTCACGATCAGGTGGGGAAGCAGATTCATAAACAAATAATTGTAATTCAAATAAATATTACAACTTACAAAGTAAACAGGATCCATTTCTAATAGGTTGAGTGGAATTGGGAAAGATTTATAGACATAGTTTTTTGAGTTTTGCTTTCTTATAGCGAGATGAATATATCAGTTTATATTTTAATGAGTGTTTTTCCCTTCTCCATCCTCTTGCCATTTAACATAAATGCGTTAGTAGTTAATCTTTTATCCCAGTATTTAAGTTAAAGGATATTCAAGTGGGACATCCAGCTGGAAGAGGAAAGGACATCATCCAAAAATGGATGAAGAAACATTTTTGTATGACTTTTCGTTGAGAGAGTTTGCATATTTTCAGTTGCATGAGGAATAGTTGCATCATGTTAGGTGGAAGCATGATTTTGCTATTTCTTTATGTAGAAGTTAAACTTAAAAGAGATGTAAATGAGCACGAAATTGACAAGGGTTAGACTGTGATGACTTTGTGCGGTGGCAAATGAGCTAAGCTGGAACTACATTTCCAGAATCCCCTTAACTCTGTGGTTCCTGGTTAGGGAACTTGTGTGATAGATGGAAGGCAGAGCGAATCTGCAGTCTTTATGCTCTGAAGTTCATGAGGGTGTTTGTCACTGCAGCTCATGCACACTGGGGCTGATCTCTGGACCCCCTTTGTGAGCTTGACACCACTATGGGGCCCGCAACTCCTCCAGCCCCCAGTGTCAGTCTTCTCTTTCAGTTTCACATAGTTCTGCATCAGGGGAATGTGCAGCTCCATGGCGAAAGGCACCAGCTTCTTTTGGCAGATCAACTATGTCATCGAAGTTGCAGGTAGTGAGAAACAGTTGCAAGTTCCAGTTTGTCCTCACTCTCCCCCCGTCACTTACAGTTTTTCTTTCTGATTGTCTGCTCTGATGATCTACAGTGAGTTCAGGATCAGACTTCTTCACTGGTCCTCACTGTGGTATAAGGTCTAATCTCTATTATAAATCCATTATTCCTTATCCCTCATATTGTTTTTGCTTTTTTGAAGAAACACTGTCTGATCCAAAGGAAGGTCTTGATATTTATAATGTTTAAATTTCATGTTTGTTTTTTTTTAACTTCAGTCCTTCACTTGAACCAATTGGTTCTCTTTAGATGTTGACTACGGCACCAATATATTTTATATTCTCTTGAGTTTCATGTCCTCTGCAAATTTGATGAGCAGGTCATCAACATTTTCACCTACATCATATATGAAAATGATTGCTTGTTTTAGGCTTATTAGCATGCTTTTGGTAAGTTATATAACCATAATTATCACTTAATTCAGTGAATATTTCTTCATCTTTTCCACAAAGACTGAATTTGTCAAAAACTTTGATTATATTCAGATATTCTATATTTACTATATTTTCATGATTCCACAAGTTACTAATGCTGTCTGTGAGATTAAAAAAAAAGTTACTTTCAAACCAATTAAAAAATAGGCAAATGACTTGAATAGACATTTCTCTAAATAAAACATATAAATGACCAACAGGTACATGAAAAAGTGCTCAAGATCACAACTCATCAGGGAAACACAAATCAAAAACCACAATGAAATATCACCTCGCACCTGTTAAGATGGCTATTCAAAAAAAAGGATAAGTATTGGAGAGGATGTGGAACAATGGGAACCCTTATGCACTGCGGGTGGGAAAGAATATGGTGTAGCTGCTATGGAAAACAACATGGAGGTTCCTCAAAAAATTAAAAATTGAGCTACCATATGATCCAATAATCCCACTTCTGGGTATTTATCCAAAAGAATTGAAATCAGAATCTTGAAGAGATATCTGTACTCCTATGTTCATTGCAGCATTACAGTCGCACGTCACTTAATGATGAGGCTACATTTCACGAAATGCGTTGTTAGGTGATTTCATTGTTGTGTGAACATCATAGTGTACCCGTACAAACTAGATGGTAGAGCCTACTACACACCTGGGCTGTATGGTACTAATCTTATGGGACCACCACCATATATGCAGTCTGTCATTGACCTAAACATTGTTATGCGGCCCATGACTGCATTCACAATAGCTAAGACAAGGAAACAATTTAAATGTCTGTAGACAGATGAACGGATAAAGAAAATGTGGTATATACATATAATGGCATGTTATTCAACCGTAAAAAAGAGAGAAATCCTGCCATATGTGCCAACATGGAACCTGAAGGACATTATGCTAAATGAAGTCAGCCAATCATAGAAGGACAAACAATGCATTATTTCACTTGTATGAGATATTTAAAGTAGTCAAACTCATTGAAACAGAAAGTAGAACGCTGGTTACCAAGGGCTTGGGGAGGGGGAAATGGGGAATTATTCAACAGGTATAAAGTTGCAAATATACAAGTTGAATAAAGTTTAGAGATCTGCCGTACCACATAGTGCCTATAGTTAACAATACTGTATTGTACATTCAAAAATTTGTTAAGAGGGTGTATTTCATGTTAAATGTTCTTACCACAATAAAAAAGTTACTTTCATTTAAATAGTTCTTAGAAACCCAGTTCTGGACCCTAATGACCCATTTAATGATCTGTTGTTTATCAATCCTTTGATGATTTGTAGTTGAATCTTGCTCAGGAATTAACATCCAACTCATGGGTGTATGGTTTGTATAGTTCCATATTTTACTCTTTTATTTAAAAATTAAGATGGTATTTGTATATCTTGAACATTCTGGAATCTTTCCCAGCAACAAACATCACCATCAGTATGTATTTTCCTTTCCCCTTCTGGAATGTATTTTGGCTAGAACAAGTGACTTAGAATATCAGAACATCCTTTTGGGATTTTTTTCACTCCTCTTGGACTTACTGATATAAATTGTATCCTTTTCAGTCTGAAAATGATCCCCTTTTACAGAGAAGAAAGGGTTGAGAAATTTACTTTTGTCTATAGACCAAGAACTTTTCTGATCAGTTTCGTCTTCCAGCGCTGAGTTATAATTTTGCATAATATCTGCTCTGTGTTTATCCAGAAATTCCACAGCTGCATGCAAGATATGATTATTTCCGCTGATATTTTTCTTTCCTTAATAGCAAATATATTCTTTTTTAATTTCAATCCATCTACAGGATTTATCATTTATGCTATTCTGGTATTATAATATTTATATTTCCTGAGAAACACAGTAACAAAAAATAAAACAAGAAATAAAAATAGTTTAAAGAAAATTGGGAAAGTTATTATTTTGAATACAGAAATTCCTAGCATTACCCCAAAACTGTTGGGAGTAACTATAAGAGAAGTATGAATGTATATAAATATATTTTATTAATTACTTTCTTAAAATTAATACCCTGAGAATGAGATAAAATTGGGAAGTGTCTACAACTCTCCCCCATGCCTGCACTCATCTGTCTTAGGATCTAGACAGGGAGCGCCGCACTGCTTACCTAACTTGCCTAGGAGAAGAGATATTGGGGTAGCTTGTTAAACATTACAGATTCCTACAAGCTTGGAAATTCTGGTTCTTTGGGTTTGGGGAGGCTTAGAATTCTATAAGTTTAACAAGCCCTTCAGGTGATTGTATTATCAGGTAAACTGGGGAAACAAGGGAAAGAGCCCATGACTTTAAAATTAGCCTGACCTGTGTATGAATTCAGGGTCTAAGGATTACCTGCTGTGTGAACTCAGGCACATTATTCCTCATTTCCAAAGGGGGAATACTAACAGCTTCCAAAAGGGAAGTTTATGTGGTTTCAATTACATAAAATGCAAATGTGTAGCAATCCATAGTGCTATCATTATTGAAAACTATGTTGTAATCTTTTTTCTGATCTGTTAGTCTTCACTCTTGCTGGAAGAGAAAATATAAAAATTCTAAAGCAAAACAAATGCAAATATTCAAGTCTTCCTGCTTAGTGTAAACAATAGTAGAATCATTTACTCATTTATGATGTATCTGGGACATAAAGGTCCACATTTAGAAGATGGGTAAACCAATTAGTGGTGTTATCTTTCGGATATTCAAAGGCAAAACCACAATTGTTATATTTCCATCTTATTAAAAAGCAAGATGAGGGGTCGGCCCAAGCCCGAGTGGTTAAGTTTGCAAGCTTGGCTTCAGTGACCCAGGGTTTAGCTGGTTCGGATCCTGGGTGTGGATGTGACACCACTCATCAGGCCACGCTGAGGAGGCATCCCACATGGCACAACCACAGGCACTCACAACTAGAATATACAACTATGTACTGGGGGGCTTTGGGCAGAAGAAAAAGAAAAAAAAAAAAAGAAGATTGGCAACAGTTGTTAGCTCAGGTGCCAGTCTTTAAAAAGAAAAAAGAAAAACAAGAGAATTTTGTGTGTGTGTGTGAGGAAGTGGCCCTGAGGCAACGTCTGTGGCAAACTTCCTCTATTTTGTATGTGAGTATGAGTGGTATGCAGGTCCACACCCGGGATCCAAACCTGCGAACCCCAGGCCACCAAAGTGGAGTGTGTAAACTTAACCACTACGCCACCGCGCCGGCCCCCAAATAATTTTCCGTATATTTATTTTCTCCCTACATGTGTTTTCAAGTTTCTATAGGAAGCTCTGATGCTCATCAATTCTTTAAAACAGTGGTTCTCAAAATGTGGCTCCTGGCCCAGCAGCATCAGCATCACCTGGGAACTTTCTAGAAAAGAAAATTCTCAGTGCCTACTCCAGCCTACTAAATCAGAACTCTTCAGTGAGGCATTGCCATCCGTGTTTTAACAAGTCCTCTAGGTCATTCTGATGGAAGCTCAAATGCAGGAATCACTGATCTGACTTCAACTCCTGATCACTCCCCTCCTTCCTCCCTGTCCATCTGTGTCTTTCTCATCTCAGTTAATGGAAGCACTGTTCTTCCAGATCCTCAGGTCAAAAGTGTTGGAGTCATCCTTAATTTGTCATTTTCTGTCCAGCTCGTATCCAACAGATCAGAAAAATCCTCTTGTTTTATCTTTAATGACCAGAACATCACCGTTTAACTCTTCCTCCACTGTTCATATCCTGGTCCAAGTCCCTATTTCCTCTTGCATGAGTTACTCCAACAACCTTCTAACTGGTCTGCCTGCTTCTGCTCTTGCATTCTTCCAGACTGTTCTCCACACTGAAGCTCCAGCGGTGCTTTCAAAATAAAGTATGATTATGTTACTTGCACTGAATTGTCTATTGGCAGTTCAGCACCATTCTTCCTTTTGATACCCTCTTCTGTATTCTGGAAACTACATTTCCCAGAATTCCTGCCACTAGAATTCTAGATCAGATGCCAACAATGGGAGAAAACTACTGGAGATGTGGAAGGGGGAATAGAAGCAGAAACCATAGTATTGATCCTCTAGCATGGCAGAGAGATGCATGGGTTTTAATAGACACTAGATTTTGTAGAGGCCTCAGTGATTTTTCTTTGAATCACTTGTTTCTATGCTGATATTTTTTTTCAGCTGTTTCTGAAATTCCCATAACTTCTTGATGCTCTGAAATTTAGTGACGAACCTAAGAACTAGTTGGCAGCAGCCTTCTCTGATCTTTATCGCTCTAACCCTGCCAATGATTTTGTAAACACGAATTGCCCTGTATAAATCCTTTTCTGCTAAAATAAGGAGCGGTTTCTATTTTTCTGGTAGGACATCAATTACTCCTCTCATCAAAATGCTTGATTAGCTTCCAATCTCAATAGGAGTAAAATCCTTAGATGTTTATAAGGCCCTCAACAATCTGGCCCCTTCTCTGATCTCACTCCCTACTACCTTCTCTTGCGCTAACTCTGCTCCTGCCAGACTAGTCTTCCTATTGTTCCTTAAATCAGCCAGGTCCTTTCCTACCTCAGTGCCTTTGCACTTTCTGTTCCTTCTGCCTGGAGTGCCTCTCCTCCAGATAGCTGCCTGGCTTACTGTCTCATCTCCTTCAGTTCTTTGCTTAAATGCCATCTTTTCAAAGTGTCCTTTCCCCGACCACCAAATTTAAAAGTAACCTCTACCACAGCACAAGTTATGTAGGTCAATGGTGGAATTATCTCCATTTAAAATATAAGAAAATATACAACCAGAAAAAGAAACTCATCAAAGTCTCATGGCTTTTAAATGTTCAGTCTAACATTTATCTCATCCAAAGTGTCTAGAAAAGAACCTTGAAAAGAGTGGATGATTAAAAAATGTTCATGTTAATGTTGCAGTAATGGAGGGTGATTTCAACTCTTGTCAAGGAAGAATAGTTGGGACTAACTACTAATAAGGAAGTCTACTCAAGATCCAGAGGCTACTAGTAATAAGTTTCACAGTTAACTATGTTCTCTGGGACATTAGACTAGATCATATCTTTTATTTTTTTTTTCTGTAGAGGGAGGTCAGAATAAAAGAAATTTCAAGTTTTTAAAAGAATGGATCTTCTAGTCTAAATACTGCCTTAAATTCCAGTAAGGTCATTCAGGGCAATCTGCATATTTCCTAATATCAGCATGTTATAATGACACGCTTACCTTAGATAAAATTATGCAGCTCCCTTACTCTTAGTTCATAGTATGCAATATTAAGAGATTTATTTACTACTCCAAAGTTATGGGTAAAAAGGAATTAGAGTTTGTAAAAAAAAAGTAATGAAATGGAGTTAAAGTGGCAGAGATGCTTAATGGTTCTTCTTAACCCTTTTTTAGGATCTATTGATTATTTTCCTGAATGGATGGTTGGAGGGGAGTGGTAAGAAGAGCAATTTTACATAGAAAAACTTTCAGATTTTTATTATCAAGAGTAACAATAAATCAGCTGGAGCCAGAGTAATATTAGAAAGATTTGACAGAGCTGACTAGAAAAATAAAATGGATCTAGTCAGCTCTGTGACCTGGGCTATTTAGCTGCAAGACTGTGCTCTGCCTTCAAAGAAAACAATTGTGGGGGACTGGAATTGGCTACCCCAAGATATGTCTCTTTGGCAGGAGGATTATTTTGGGCTGGTTACTTTTGAAAACTGCAGACAGAAAAGAGACTCTGAAAAGTGGAATTTACTTACCCTTTGTAAAGAGACATTTACATTGTAAAGAAAATCTCCATCTGTAAAGGTGTCTTCCTCTCTGTACCAGGAAGAAAGGGGGATGACCTTATCTCTAGAAACTCTTGATAAATCAATGTGGAAGGCAAGGACTTAAATCTGCATAATCTAGTAACCTCTGGTAGCTGACGCTCCCCACCCCCAGCATCCACCTTTGTCTTTAGCTGAGGAGGATATTTAAGGTGGTGGCTTCAGCCATTTTGGCGAGTTTCTCAGTTTGCCTGAGCCTCTCCCATGTATGCATGTTATAAAGCTGTGTTTAACTTTCTCCTGTTATTCTGTCTTGTGTGAATTTAACTCATTCTCTGGCCAGAAGAACCCACAGCGGGTAGAAGAAATGTCTTCCTCCCCTACACAATGAATTCTTAACAAAAATAAGATAACTCTCTTAAGGAAAATGGATAGAAAAATTCAGGAATAAATGTAGTTGGAAATGATAAAAGCAAACACAAAGGACAAAACTGCCCTTGCGCCAGTTTAAGGAGTGAAAAACAATTGGAAGTGTGCTGGGATTCTTTGCTGGAAGAAATTGGAAGAGACACAACTGAAGGTTGAAGTTCTGGTCACAGTTCTCCTGGAAAGGGGCTTCGTATAACATCTGGGCACAGACAGAGAAAAAGCATCCAGAGCTGGCTTTTTTGTTGTTTCTTTTAAACCCCAAAGGATAGGTTTGGTTTTTTCCCTCTCTATGGTTCTACAGCGATGCTAAAGGATGTCTACAGACTTCACTATTTCCGTAGTTACATTTCCACTTTGGATTATGAAAATAATTGTTAACTTTACCTTTCTTTCTCTACTTTTACCCCACTAACTTATTCTCCCAAAATTTGGTGTCATCTTTGTAAATGCAAATCTGATCATGCCTCTTCCCTGGTAAAAACCATTCAATGTCTCCCCATTGACCACAGCAGCAGTCTCGGAAGTTTCTTCCAATAACTGTCACAAACTATTAGCAGATATTAAAGGAAAGATGTGGAAAATTCTAAGATTCAGTGGTTTTCCTTACAATAGGTCTCAATGTGCATGTCCACTGTGAATCTCCAAAAGGGGGAGGGATATAATAGGCAAGATTTCCCAAACTTATTTGTTCAGGGAACCCACTTCTTTTTCATGAAGAGTCTTGCAGGACTAGTTTGGTGTGGAACACATGTTTGGAAATACTGACTTAAACATAATACAAATTTATGAGCAAAGCAAGGAATGATCGGAAAGATCTGGAACCTCCCTACCTTTAGTTTGCATTTCCCTGACACGTAATGCTTGCTTTCTCCTCCGTGTTGCACATACTGGAAATTCCCTTAAACCTCCCCTTAAGTTCACCCCTTTCCAATGCATTGAATGATGCCTACTAGTCATTTTGACCTCATAATAATTTCCATAGCTTTGACTTTGTATCTATTCTCTTTAGTTTGCAGAATTGTTTAACTAGTCTTATTAATTTCCATAAATCATTCCTCTGACTTAAGATCTGAGAGGAAGAAATTGAAGGGAGCTGAGAATAGTCCATCAACTCAGTTTACAGAAAAATAACTAATCTAATTGCTGTCTCCTCATTTTAGAAGAGGAAAGAGAAAGAAAAGGGATTCAGAAAAATAAATAAATAAAAGAGGGACAATAATTCTCAAGATGGATAGGAAGAACATACTTTTGAAAACTACTTATTAAAATAAACAAGTAAGTTTTATAACGTATATAATTTATTTCTGAATGAGATAAAAATATAATCTTGAAAAGAGGATACACAGTATCTTCTATACACAATAAAGCAAGTTTCTGTGAAAATTAAAATGCAACAACAGAGCTAGCACATTAACCAGACATTGGAAATAAAATCAAAAGTGCATAAAGTCAAAATTATTTTGAAGAAAAATACTAAGTTCTCTAGAAGACAGAAGAAGCTCAAATAAGTAGCAATAATTAAAGAGAATTATAGCAATGGAGGACAAAGAATAGAAATTTAGGCTAATGATAATTTATGTTCCTAAAGATGAGTCCAGAATAAATGGAACAGAAGCTAAACCAAAAAATAGAATAAAAGAAGCTGGAGAAATACCTCAAAGTGTATGTAGAATGAAATTTCTATGTACCTGGCAAAATTAAGGGGAAGAGATTATTATCGAACTATATCCTGTAGAAAATTTAAAATCACAAAGTAAAAGAATTTTATAGCATACCAGGCAAGAAAAAACTCACCTACAGAAGTAGAAAATTCAGGTTGGCCATGGTCTTCTCTCTAACACTAAACGCTTGGACATGATAGCACAATGTTTACATAATTTTGAGGGTAAAGTTTATGGCTCAAGAAATTTATATCTAGCTGCATTGTTGTTAAGATGTGAAGGTAATAGAAAGATGTAATCAGATTTGGATATACTCAAATACACTCCATATGTCCTTTTCTGAAAGAGTTTCTCAAAATATGTCCTACTAAACGAGAAATGAATCAAAATAAGAAGGTCAAGAATTGGAAAATTATATTTGAACTGACTTACAGTGAGCATTGAAACCACATCAATATAGACAAGTATAGTATTTTATAAAAATGGTTATTATATATAACTCAAATACAAAAGTTTTCAAAACATAAGGAATAATTGTCAGAAACAGTGTCGGAAGGCTTCAATATATCCTTATTTCATAGGTCAAACTGGGAAAATAATTATTAAAGGATTTAATTAGTATGTATAAAATTAATTTAATATGTACACATATGCTTTATTTTGTGTACTAAATCTGGAGAAGAGTTCACCATGTTTTCAAGGTGTCTCATGGGAACATTTATAAAATTGATCACAGGCCACATAAAAGCCTCATTACATTCTCCAACACAACTTAAATAGATTACTTTTCTTTAAACCATGTTGAAATAAAATTAAAATTTTTCTGAATTTGCAACCACTTGTAGTTTAAATTTTCTTCTAAATAGCTCTTGACTAAGTTAGAAATTAAACCTGTAGTTAATGGATGATTTAGAAAAATACTAGTAATGAGAATGTAACATTAAATTTGAGAATTTTCCAGGGTCATATGCTGAGAAAAAGATTAGATTTTTAACAATGTTTTTATTACTAAAGAGGAAAGAATAAATGATCAAAGGTTATGGAGATTGCAGCTTTTGTTTTATATTTCCAAATTCCAAAAGTTTGTACTAATGTACATTATCACAAGCAAGTACACGAATATCTGTTTTATAGCATCTGCCCAACTTAAATATTATTTTAAATAGTTGCCAATTTGATATATAAGCAAATATATAGTGTTTAAAGACCCATGGTGTTAAACACTTTTTAACATTTACAGCTCTACTTTTGTGACTTGACTTTTATGAGAAAGCGATTGTAAAGTTTATCAGAACAGGCAAGATAATTTTGAGAAAGAAGAATAATGCAGAAGACGGATGCTGCCAGATGAGTCAGTGCAGAACTGGCGTGAGTGTCTAGATCAATGGAAAAGATAACCAGCCCTGTAACAGACAGTGACATGGACTGTGGTGGTTTTTAAACACACATTTCCTCTTCTTCCAGGGCACATGGAGATACTGTGTTTCCCATCCTTTCCTGCAGGTAGGTGCGACCACGTGTTTTAGTTCTAGTCAATGGAACTCTCTCCCTCTCCATAAGAACATCTCAAGGAGTTGGGGAATCCTCCATGCTCATTTCCTTTCTGCCCGCTTGAGACAGAGCAGCACAGACACCTTGCGAGCAAGCGTTGAGGCAGTGGAGTCTGGGTGTGGAGAGCCCTGGGCCTCTGAATCCTGCTTGAGGAGAGAGGCGCCTGGCAATCAGCAAAACTGTTTTGGACTTGACATGAGCAAGAAGTAAACTTCTATTGTGTTATTTCATCAATAATGTGGCATGTTTTGTTACAGCAGCCAGCTTTTCTCAAACTAATAAACAGACTTCCACATATGTGTATATAGATAAATTTAGTCCACTACAACATGGGAATATAATGGTTATCAGCTTATGGTTGCTGTGAGCCTGTGTTTTGTGTAGCTCCTACCAAACATGAAACGGTTAATCTAATAATGATGCTGATGAACTTGGCATTTCAGATATTTCAGATCAGTTGTGAAAAGGTTTACTGTTGAAAAAGTGGTGCTGGATTATGTAGTTAAAAATCTGGGAAAAAAGTTAGATCACTAACTCTCTCACGTCTTGTCGTATTAAAGAGCAAGGAAAGTGCACAATGTTCAGAACTGCTATCTGGTGTAGGCCTGCTCAAGTTCACATTCCAGTTCCGTCTCTTTCTGGGTGTGTGAGGGCAGTCAAGATGTGCTAGACAGATTTATAAAAAATGATCATGAAAATAATGATTATGCCTATTGGTTACCTTAACTCCTGGTGGGACTTTAAATTGGTAAAATTGGAAAACTGGCATATGTATCAAAGCCTTACAAATTTCCATAATTTTATTGTACTAATTTAGCTTCTAAGAATTTACCTTAAAGAAATAATCACAAAAGTGTAAAGTGTATGTATGATAATGCTCATAGTAGCATTATCTTTAGCAGGGATAATCTGAAAACAAACTAGATGTGTAACAAAGGGATTTGTTAAATAAATGTTGGCATGTTTGTCAGATATAGTGCATGGTGATTAAAGGCGTGGCTTTTAGTGTCGTGTTGGCCTGGGTCTGATTTCTTTCTATTTTAACTATTTATTAGCTGTGTGAATTTGGATAAGCCACTTAACCTCTAATTCTATTTTGTTGTTTATAAAATGGAGCTAATAATAGCATATAGGTTTGTTAAATGAGTACTAATTAATGGACACAATTTGTGTAGAGTATCTTATACATGGTAAATGGTGCCTATTATTATCAATATTTAAGGTATTAGAAAATTCATAAAGATTATAATAGGGTATATGTGAGAAAGACTTCCAGATGGATGTATGTCCCCTGTCAATAGGGGGTACCTGGGAATTGATTCTTCGTGTTCCCCTCCTCACCATATCTGAGCTTGTAGTAAGTTCTACTCTTTCACTAATGCAGCCTGCTTTGAACTACTTATCCTGTCCACTGCCACAAGCTTCGTCTGAGCCAACAGCATCTCTGGTCTGGTAAACTGTGGTGGCTCCTCACAGCCTCTGCTTTCTCTCTCATCCTCTTACAGCCCATCATCTATATGTGGCCAAGGTGGACTTTTTAAACCATGTATCAGACTACAGTAGTGCCCCTCATCCACAGTTTTTCTTTTCTCAGTTTTAGTAACCTCCATCAACCATGGTGGAAAAAGATTCAATGGAAAATTCCAGAAATAAACAATTGAGAAGTTTTAAATTGTGCGCCGTTCTGAGTAGCCTGATGAAATCTCATATGGTGCGCTCTATGACCTGCCTGGCGGGAATCTCCCCTTTGTCCAGCGTATTCACTGTAGCTGTACCTGCTACCCACCCGTTTGTCACTTAGTAGCCGTCCTGGTTATTAGATTGACCATTGTGGTACTGCAGTGCTTGTGTTCAAGTAACCTTTATTTTACTTAATAGTGGCCCTAAAGCACAAGAGTAGTGATGCTGGCAATTCAGATGCCAAAGAAAAGCTGTAAAGTGCTTCCTTCAAGTGAAAAGGTGAAAGTTCTGGACTTTTTATACAAAAAATTGTATACTAAGGTTGCTAAGATCTACGGTAACTTCTATTACAGTATATCGTTATAATTGTTCTATTTTATTACTAGTTATTCTAAATCTCTTGCTGTGCCTAATTTATAAATTAAGCTTTATCATTGGTATGTATGTATAGGAAAAAAGGTAGTATATATAGAGTTCAGTACTATCCATGGTTGCAGGCATCCACTGGGCATCTTGGAACATATCCCCTGGAAATAATGGCGATTACTGTACTTCACTCCCCTGCTAAAAACCCTCTAAAGGCTTTGTGTTGCAACCAGAATGTCATCAAAACCCCCATAAGGCTCTCTTTGATCTGACCTTTCCCTAACTTTTCAACTTTATCTTTCTCCATTGTCTCTCTAATTCACCGCATTTCAGGGACGCCGGTCTTCTTTCTTCCCCCGAAAATATGAACGTTCTTCTTTCTTAGAATGTTCTTTCCTGAGAGATATAAGTCTAAACTCACGTCATTTCTCCCCAGAGGCCTTCAAACCGTGCTTATGATAGCAGCTTCTAGAAACACTTTCTACTTCTTTACCCTACTTTATCTTCTGTATAACTCTTGTCTTCTTACTTTGCTTATTTACTTTTTTCTAGCCATTAGAATGTACGTTTCTTGAAGAGAGTGGCTCTATTTTCCACATTCAACATTGTGGCCTAAGCACCAAGAACACCCAAGTGAACCGGGGCCGGCTCAGGAGGCATTTGTTGACTGACTCTTGTTCTTGACTGTGAGGACACGTTTTGGAAGCATAAAAGAAAGGGACTTCACATTTACTTTATACATGGCATTATTGTAAGTTTTTTTACAGGATAAAAAATGATAATGATCATTATTCATGGATACGGAATTAAGGGTACTTTAAATACTTTTATTTATAATGCCCACATTTTATCTATTTTCTCCAATAAACCTATTCTTTTTAGAATCAGAATAATATTTTACAGAATACTGTAAAAAGCTTGATGAGATAAAAAGTTTTGATTATGTTTCTTCATATACACCTAGATGGTAATTGGTACTAATAAGAATGTGTAATAATTTATACTTAGCCATGGGTGATGATTAATAATTACGGTGTCGATGATAAACACGGTAATTAGAAAATAGGAATGGTTGCAACTGATTATGATAGAAATTGTAGGAAAAGTTCTTTATTTTCTCTCTTTTATTTTTTGTTGTTCTTTGCCTGACTCTCAGTAGAATAAATGCAATATTTTCTGTCTAAAGGTGACAGTGTCTTTACTGTGAAATTTCTATTGTGGCCCTTAAATTACCTGGAAATAGATATAATGTTCTGGGATGAAAATAAGACTGTAATCTGGAGATAAAAGAAGAGACACTGAATTCAGAAAAATATTCTAAGAGACTGAAACTAAAAAAGAGACAGTTATTTCACAAAAAGATCTTAGGACCTAATTTTGCTTATGAAAGATTCCATGGGCTCCTAACAAGCCTTCTAATGTTTCATGTAATAGAATTGTAAAAAATTCCACTTCTAGCTTCACTATTTATGGATCCTTTCATTCATAAAACATGTTTTGGTCTCATACTGTTCCAAGCACTGTGCCAGGATGTGGGAAAGGAAAGATGAGAAAGACAGACACAGTTACATTCCAGAGCAGATGTGCAAGTTGAAGCTTATGGAATAAAGTCCCAGGACATGGAGAGAATCCAGAGGAGCTTCATGGAGTAAAGGGTAAAGTTAAATTTATATTTGACTGTGATAAAATTTCTATTTCTGAAGAGTCAAAATATGTAAGGTTATCTATTGTAGTAAATCACCTATTTTCTTACTCTTTTAGTTCTTAGTCTATTTTTAATGTTTTACCTCATCATTTTTTATTCACAGAGGTTGGAGTTGGTGGGTGTAGAGTGTAAGATGATTTTTTTGGGAGCAACTTCCCTGGGCTGGTAAAGAGTGCAGCAATTCCTAACACTACAGTCTGTGCCCTTTCCCTCATTTTAAAATTTAGCTTGGCTGTTATTTCTTTGACCTGCCTCCACTCTGTTTCAGATTTGTATACTCGTGTTTCATGTATCAGTGATGATTCCAATTACACGCTAGGTAACAAGAGTTTAATAAAATGTGGCAATAAATTGTGGAAAGACATCATGCATGTGAAAAAAATGTATTAAGAAATGTGTTCCAGGTGGAGCTTCCAGTATTAAATGACTAATCACTTCCACACACATATACAAAGTGAAGGTTTTATTTTGTGGAACTTGGCCTTTCAAAACTGGAATGCCAAGCAGTGCCTCCCAACGGGTTTTCTGTTCTGTCTGAAGCATGTGGCAGTTGTTTCTTTTTGCAGAGAACTTTTTAGATGGTCTTCAGTAGCCCTTCAGCCAAAAGGAGCTAGGGTATCTTGTTCAAATCTCCCATTATTTTGATCTTAATGGCAAATGATAATAAACAGAATGTTCAATAATGTATACACAGTACCGCCTGGTAGTTAGATGATGGGAATCGAATCCAGGCTCTTGCTTTTAGTACATGTGTGATATTCGGCAAGTTTCTTACTGCTGCAGTTCTCTATTGGCAAAACTGGAACAGTAATATTTTCTGTGTTGAGATATTGTGGAAGAACAAAGATTTTAAAAAAGGTGAAATATTTAGTCCAGTTTGAGACACAGGGTAAACACTTACATATATATTATCATAAAGAAAGACTCAAATTGAAAGATTGGAACAAGTGTAACAGTTGTAGAACAAAACAAAACAGGCTGTGTGGGGACAGAGATGTTGTCTTGGCTTTCTATTTCGTTGTCCCTCCCAGGTCACGCTTTATGAGGTCTTCTCCATCAGCTGCAGCATCATTTGGATTTACTTCTACTCACCTCACCTTCATTAAGAACTGCTGTAAGGAGTCCTGAGCTTCAGTGACTGCTTCCTGAGCTAGCAATCATGAATTTAACTCATATTTGATCATTTAATTTTGAAAGCAAACACTGAGAAAACATAGGAGTTAGGGAACCCATCTGCTGACCATCTTGTTGATCTTATTGTCTATGCCTCAGGAACACTCTGAGAACCCATAAAGGAGCCAGCCATGGTACCTGTGCCCTGTCTCTGGAGGAGTGTGTTAGGTCCAAGGCCACCTGGGCTTTGGGCTCAGAGATCCCATCACTTTCTCACTGTGTGATATTGAGAAAGTTATTTAACTTCTATGTACCTCTTCGTTCTCCTACGTAAAATGGCAATAATGGTACCTTGCAGTGCAGTAGTAAGGATTAGAGAGCATGTGTTTCAAAATGCCCAGGACAGAGCTTGGTACATGACAGTCATTCAACAAAGGCTAGTTGTTGGTGTATTATTGAAGACTTACGAGAAACGAATAAATGTCAAGATAGTTGGGAAGAGTAGACCTGAAGCATCCTATGTTTATAAACAAGTTAATCTTTATTCTCAGGGAAATAATACATAAAAAAGGTTACCCAAGATTGTAGTTCTGGGCGCTGGAAAATTACAGTGAAGAACAGAGACATCAGAGGCTAGATTTTCTTCAAATGTATGAGTAAGAAAGAGAGGAGGCAGTCCAACAATAATTGAAATTGTAGTGTCAGTTGCTATGCACATTATTAGATCCTGTTCCATCAGATATCTGACTCTGAAAACAATGCTATATTTAAAAAAGAGTTTTATTCAGAGATTTGGGGCTCTGCTCTTTATATCAGCTCATAAGTAACAGTCATGAAAATAGCAAACATTTGTTTAGTGCTTACTATGCACTTAGTATGTTTCTGAGTGTGTTCCATGTGCATGACTTAACTTATTCAATTCTCACATCAACGCTATGAGGTGGATACTGTTGCTCTTACAATATTACCTGGAAAATGATCATTTTTCACTGTATCTTCCCAAGGAAGGGTGGAGATCTCTTTTTCCCCATGCGTGGCCATAGCTTGTCTTGCATGGAAGGAAAAAGAGAGTACTACAAGATCCCCAGGAGGGAAGGAATCCATATCTTGGATATCCTCTCATGGTTCCAGTACTACTCATGATCATGATGATGATGAGAATAACCACATCACTATTGTTATAATGAGTAACGCTTATTGAGTGCTGTTTCATGCATTTCTGCCTTACATAATGACATTTCTAGGAATGACTGTTATCAGAACATATGCTTTTTAATTAATACAGTTATTATAAGATACTGAAGTACTGAAGAAAACAACACATATGTTTTCTATCAATTTGAATATATATATTTTTTGTGTCATAATGTCTATTAAGTTACGGCAAATGTAAAAACCTACATGGGGAAGAGAATAATCAGGGAGAATGATTTCAGATTGCTTCAACTCAGAGAGTCAGCTACGCTGTGGGAGTTCTAACACTCTCTTGTATTGGGTTGCCCTAATTTAGCAACATACATATTGAAGGTTTCAGTTTAGGAAAGGGTGTCAGCTGAATATTTTTGGGTTAATGTCACTGGAATTTGGGCTTAAGCCATAGTGTATATATAAATCAAATATTTTATAATAAATATTTTTACAAAAATATGAAAAAAATCACACCTCAGTCAATTGTCCATAATAATTTTGTTTTCTGATCTTTATAGTAAAATATTATAAGTAATTCAATTCAAGTTTATTTTGCTTCAACTAAGTTGAGTGCTTTGAAAATCTTTAAAAAACAAATTGTTGGCACTTACTTTGCCGAAAAGTATCTTTACTTATGAAAAGATTTATGATAGGAGTGTTTTGGACAGCAAATCCTTTAGAATATCTGAAATATGTGTAAATTTAATGAAATTTGACTTATACATGTATTGCTTATGACAAAAGACCATATTTTATATTGAAAATCATACATACTTGCCGCTGGGTTTTCACTTGACTTCTGCATTAGTTCCTTGTGTGATTTGGGTATTGGACTGGATTTGTTCTTAGTTTAGCTTTTGCCTTTAAATCCTAAGATTCTAACACGTGTTTTAAAAAGTCCCTCATGTCTAAGTCCTCACCTTACTTAAGAAACAGTATAGTGGACAGATTGTAGGATTGGAACAGCTGAGTTCTAATCCTTGTTCCAACATGTATTAGCTGCGTGGGGTCGGGTCCGTCATTTAACCTCTGCACCTCTGCACCTCAGTTCTTCATCAGTGACATGCATTGTGCACCTATCTGATAGGAATTTTATGAAATTTTGCAAAACACTTAGAAGAGTGGCTGGCACATTAGGTATTATATATGTTATTATTTAATTAATTAATTGTTTATTTAATTAAAATTCCCAAGCTCGCCTTACCTAGGCATGAAAATTATTGAAATATTCGTGATTAGAGAATTTTCAAATAAGGAATTTAAGAGTTGGTAAGAAAAAACAGGATTGGAGAACCAATTTATGAAGACTATTATAAAAAGTAGAGCAAAAAAAAAAGAATACCTTTATAGTCAATGAAATGACAGTAAGAATGGGGTACTAAAAAGATGGAATGAAATGCTAAATTGACTACCAATCATATTTTCCAGATTTTAAAATTAGCAATAATGGTTTCTCTGAAACTAATTTCCATATATCCACGCACCATCTTTTAACTAGAAATATTTCAAGTTCTCCTTCTCTGACCTTTACAACAATTTTTCACTTTGTTACTAATAGGCACTTTTTTCCCTTGGCTAGTCCTCCATCCAGAGGTTGACAAGCTTATTAAAATTTAGTATGTATGTTGGATCTCTAGGTTTCTCTTCATGATGTGGAGTTACTTGCAATTCAGTGTTTGCATGTTCAAAGAAACTCTTATTCCTCTCCATTAGACAGGGTGAATTACCACTGCTGCCAGAAGCCAGAAATCCTCCTCCACCCGCCTTCCAGGACAGAAGATTTATTTCCGGGAATACCATGAAAGGGGGTGGAACTAGCGTTTTGGGCCACTTGTGGGAAAGCATCAGGATATTTGTTTAAATGGGAGTGGATGGAATTATTATTATCTTCCTTTTACAGATGAGTCAACTGAGATTACTTAAATAACTTATTTAAGATTATAAAATTAGTAGATGACAGACCTAGAGTTAAAGCATTGACAGGCTGCCACCAGAGCCCATGTTCTTTCCATACAAAGAGGGGTGGGAAAATATCAGGATCTATACCGTACCGTGCTTTAAGAAGGTGTACTTAGGACCTACGAAAGGAAAGGGAGAGTTGGGAGGGGCCAAGTTGTTACTAAGCGTATTCTATGTGCTAAGCATTGTTTATAGGTCTAAATAACTTATTTCTTTGATTATAGAAATATTACATGATCATCATAAAAAAATTGGGAAATATAGAAAAACATGAAGTAGAAGACAGTATGACAGCTCACAACTCAGAAACAACCACAGTCGATATTTTGGTGTATTTCTTTTCAGTGTTTTCTTTTTGCTATTAACCGGTTGATATCTGGAATGACATAACAGAGTTCATACGATACAAGCAGGTTTGAATACTTCTTTTTTTTTTTCCTGAGGAAAATTCACCCTGAACTAATGTCTGTTGCCAATCTCCCTCTTTTTGTAGGGGAGCCGCTGCTGCAGCATGGCCACTGACCAATGGTGTATGTCTGTGCCCAGGAACCGAACCAGGGCCACTGCTGTGGAGCGTGCTGAACTCAACCAGCAGGCCATGGGGGCTGGCCCTTCACTACTGCTTTTTCCATTTAATATTATGTCTTATGCATTGTTCAAGCTAGAATTCGAACAACTACTTGAAATTTTTGGAAATTATAATTTGACCTGTGTTCTTTTTCTGCGAAGACAGGCTTGATTCAACTACCATGAGAACACCAAGTTACAGTTTTTTATAGAAAAACAATTACAGAAAGGAGCAGGTACAAGACAGCTTGGAATTTACCAAAAATGCTATTCGTATACTAAAAGGCCTGCTATGTGGCTGTTCTCTCCTAAGGGGCTTCCTAGAGACACGGCAAAGAGGCCGGTAGGGGAAGAGTTGAGAATGAGTAGACTCCTGATGTTCGGCCTGTTTACTGGCAGGGGTTCCAAGTGGGTCCTAGTAGACTCCAGATCAGAGGTCAGTCTTGGGTTTGGACTTGTTCTGGTATGATCTGGAGTTTCTTCCCTGTCCTCTAGTGTCATCTGGTCAGCACAGTGCTTGCTGAGCCCCTTTCTGGACCAGGCACTCCTCAAGGCACAGTAATGAGACTAACATGCCTTCTGCTTTCACACAGTTTATAATCCAGTCTGGGAAAAAGCCTCTGAACCATGATTTGCCTGCTTAACTCTTTACCTAAGTACAATGGTGGGAAGTGCTCTCTACGGAAGAAAAGCAGCAGGTGCTGTGAGTCTTGGGGCAGGAGCTGGTGGAGAGCGGGTGGTTAGGGAAAGCTTTCCTGAGGAAGAAGGATGGATAAGACCTGTCCAGGAGAAGTGTAGCAAGGAGAGAACTGAGGTAGAGGGAGGAGGACATAGAATTCCCAAAGGAAGGAAGCAGCTCGGGACTTTCGGGAAACGGAGAGGCCAGGGTTGTTGGAGCATAATGATCGAGTGGTTCGAGGTGAGTCTGTCCTCTTCTGAATCCTTTGATCGATACCACAATAAAATCTAATAAACACCATCAAGAGTAGAAACACACAAGTCACGCTGGCAATTGAAATTTAAATGGGCTTAGAAAAGGAACAATTTTAATTGTTAGGGAAGGAAATATGAATAAATGAAAACTTCTGCGAAGACAAATGCAAAAGGCGATTGAAATAGAAATGACTGTAAACTCAAGGCAAATTCAAAGGGCAGTTTTCCTTTATTTTAATTTCCTGTGTTTATTCAGAGGATCATATGAACATACTCATAAGTTTAATGCTCCCTCCATGAAAAAATCATTTTTAAACACCAATTTTTTTTTTATTCCAAGAACAGGAGAAGCTAATGCCCACATTTTTATTCTGAATGAATTGCCAACATTTTATTCAGTAGTTTCACAAAAGAGCTGGAACCTCACTGAGGTTTCTGAATTAAATTAGCTTTCAGAACCATTTAAAGTTCTTCCATTCTATTAATTCAGCAGACAATCAAGTTGTTCACTTGTTGACTTTTATCCACATGCACTCAATCAAATCAACTATCAAAGAGAGATACCTATTAGTTGTTAATTTCATATGTTAGATAGGAATCCTAGAACTCCTGTTTATATCTGTTTGATAACCTTCTAATCTTTGCCACAGTCTCACTAACAGCAGCATTAACTAGTCTGCCATCTATCTTGATTAACAACACTGGGACTCAGAAAGATGCACAGCATCTGATAAGCTGAACAGGCCAAACTTCTAACAATGCCTGTAGCCCTGTGGAAAACGGGCTGCTACCACCATTCTTACAAACCCTTGAAATTGTCTTTAGATCACAGTTTTGCAAATTATTATTTTTAAGCAAATGAGAAGAGCTTGTTTTAGTGTAGGAGCTCTTGAATAATTGGTAAGACTAAATGTTTTGCAACATTTTTATCCTCTATTTTTCATCCTCTGGGTTTGGGTTTTTAAAATTTATTTTTGCCTTATATTTAATTACAAGAGTACTGTTATCTTTGGATCTGACTAATTCAACAAATATTTATTAATCTCTGTATGACTAGCACTTCCTACGTACATAAAAGATGTAGAAAATACAGCTCCACATACCATAAAGTTCTATATTTGAAATCACAGCAACTAGATTTCTTGAATAAGTGGAATTATATTGGCCTTTATGAAAGAGAGAGAGAGAGAGACAAAAATTCATTGAACATAATCTTTGTTCCATAGGTAACGTCCAGGTTATTCTTCATGCACTTCTTTCAAAGTCTATTTATACCATTCTTTATCCAGTTTCATTGTTGAAATGTTAAGGACACCACACATCATTCTTGTCGATTTTAGTAACTGCCCACAGCCTTTGTCGCCACACTATTCTCAGGAAGTCTTTGGTGACTTCCATATTCACCTTGCCAATGCTTCTACCACCACAATCTCATGGTTTCAAGTTTTGAAACTTCCACTGACCCAATTCTTTATCCCACTTCAGACATTCTTAGGCACTGCTACACCATGGAACTTGATTGGGACCACGGCATCTCTAATATTGCAATCTGAAAAGTTCTTTTTGACGTTCTCTGAATCTTTATTGGTCTACCTGCTCTCTCAGGTGGCTTGTGGGAAGTAGATATCAACAAGAGGTTGGAGCAGAAGAATATAGGATGAATGATTCCTGATGTGACACATCCCTAGATATGTCCAGAATAAAGTATGTAAAGTTGAGAGAGAAGGATTGGATTCTTATATTATCTCAAGAAGGCTTTGCACTAGCACATTTTAGATACTAATGTGATAAAATGTAATTTATATAAAATGTGAATGTATTATCTCAGGATGATGGGCCATAAAGATGTTCACATTTCTTTCTCAACTTCCGTACCTGTGCAAATGACTCCCTAATTTATTTCTGAGGTCACGGTCACTCTCCTGAGTTCCATTCCTGAATTTCCAATGACTTGTTGGGTATCTCCAAATGTACCTCCCAAAGAACCTTCCAGCTCAGCATGTCCTGATTTGTATTCATCATCAACTCTCTTACATTAGCATCATCTGAAAATTTTACTATCCATTCATTATACCACCATTCTCTAGGTTCCCTATTTAGCTCCTCCATTTCCAATCCATTGCCAAGTCCTAACAATTCTTTTCCATGAAATTTCTCTTATGTGTATCTATTTTTTTCTTTTCCCAAATCCACTTCCCCAACTCAACTCTCATTATATCTCATTCTGAGAACTGCAATATACTTCTATCTGGTTTCCCCAGACTCTCACTCCTCTAATACATCCTGCCCAAAACCAGAGATCATATTCCTAAAGCTACTTTAGTGCAGGCACCCCTGCTCAAAATTTAGAGTGGGTTCACCTTCTCAGTGAAATTCAGAGACTTTAATCTGTATTCTGGTCCTTCATAATCTGCCCAAACTTTCCTTTCAATTTTGTTTTCCTCTCATATATATTCTTTCATACATCTTTGTCCACCCATTGCCTTGGGTTTTACATTTTATGCCTTTCTTATGATGTTCCTTCTGCCTCTAATTCCCTTCTTCTACATATATATTGATGCCAAAATGATTTTCAAAACTCTATTCAAATCCCTTCTTCTTTCCTTCTTTTCTTTCTTCTTTCTTTCTTTCCTTCCTTCCTTCCTTCTTTCCTTTCTTCCTTCCTTCTCTCCTTCCTTACTTCCTTTCTTCTTGTGGATAGTGCGTTCACAGGCATCTATTATGTTCCAAAAGGGCAGGCAATTCTGTCATGAAGGATCTCACAGTCAAGAGAAGATGACCAATACATCAATAAGTACAAGCAAATATGGGAGCAGGGAGAAGAATAGAATCCAGTCTTGTTTGGAGAGGGGTGAGGGATCAATCATAGGAGAATTTTTGGAGGAAAGTTGCAGCTATGCTGAATCTTAAAGTATGACGAAGAATTATCCAGAAAAATAAGTTTAGCTGAGAAGGAAGGTTTTGACATATTTTGGAGCTGGCGTGAGCACAGGTTGCTGAAAAAAGGAGGTATTTGATGAAACCACTAGGTGGTAGGTTTTGCTTGAACTCAAAGGACGGGGGAAGGGAACAGCAGAAGATGAGATCAGAGAGGTAGGCAGGGTTTGAGAAGGAATTGCTGAACAATGTTTAAAATTTTAGAATTTGTGCTATAGATGATTGGAACCATGAATAGATTTAAGCAGGAGAGTGAAATGGCCAGATTTGCATTTTAGATAAACCAAGCAGGAAGATGTGTTAAGAACAGATTTGAGGAAGAAAAGTCCACCGCCAGTGACAGTGGATGGAAGATATTAACAGAATCTATGGGGGAAGAGAATTAAGAGGAAGGAAGGAAAAAGTACTTAGTAGTTAATATTGGTAGCATTCTATTAATCGATGTTGGAGAATGGGAAGAGTCAACGATGACTCCCAGATTTCTAGTTCTCAACATTGACTGGATAGTGGTACTACAAGATGAGATTAAAAACATAATAGTAATGTGTGAAGAGCAGGCTTACGAGGAGAAATGAGAGGGAAAGGTTAAAGATAAATTTGAATGGCCTCATCATGTCATCAGGTGAAGATGAATGAAGTTAGGCAATATACAAGATACATGGCATACTATCTGAGCTTTAAAGTTGAGATTAATTATTGCCCAGATGGTTTTTATACCTAGATTGCATCTGTAGCAATGCAGTGTATCCTGGAAGGAAACCTTAAGGAATAGATGGAGGAACAAGAGCTGAGGAAGTAGACAGGGAAGAAATAATTAACAAGGAAAAAATCCATCAGAAATGTACTTTTCCATTGATTTCAATGTCCATCTTTTCTTTGAGTTCCCAAAGCATTTGACACTCTTTGGGGGAAGGAAGGAGATTCCTTCTGTCTCCCTTTTTCTTTACAATATCCCAATCTAGTCAGATTAAAGAGAATTTATTGGACTATGTTTACTAGTGGATGGATTTACTATTGCAAATTGATGTACTCTTGTGCCAAGATCTCTTTCTTCTTCTTCCCATTGCCTTCAAGAAATGTAATTGGTAAGCTTACCAGGGCTCTCTTGAAAGTCTCTCTTGCTCCTCTTTCCTTACAAACTCGTAAATTCTCATCACTTCGGGTGAGTAGTTAGGGAATTAAGAATGGCACATGGTAGCCTTGAATGGGTTTTGGGGATCAAATACATTCTCCAGACCAGCTTTACCAGAGAACCCTACACTGGAGTATTGGGCTCCAGCCCGGCTAATTCTAAAGTGATAATGTACCCGTTTGTCTGTGTCCCTGGTATGTATTGATTCCTCAGTCTTAAGAGACAGAAGACATTATCGGGTAAATGTAGAATTCAGGCATTCCTATCTTTCCCCTTCCAGTTTAACACATTTTGTGGCACTTGTTACTTTTTCTCTTATATTTTTATACATTTATATTCTACATATAACTATATTATATGTTCATATTTTATCTTTTAATTATTTCTACCTATCTCCTATCCCTTCTGCTGTATCCTAGGCCCTTTAAAATTCATTCTGACAGTGACCAAAGGCATTTTTATTTTTCATGACATACCAGATCCTTAGATAGTTTGAAAGACTATACCACCCTGCATCATTCCAACTTGCAAGTGACAAAAATGAGGTATTGAAAACACAAATTGACAGTATTTTATATGATGACTACAATTGTGATTTCAAGTAAGGATCATAGATGAAACCAAGATTTGTGATAGTATTATATCCACCTTATCCTAGTAATTCAGGGCCTCATTCAATGCTTTATAATCATATTATTACATATCTTTCCCTCCCCAGCAATGTATATGGGCTTGCCTACAGTCATTTCAGTAGATGCTAACAATGTTCTGGGATTAGGGATCTATAGTTCAGTGTAAAGAAGGAGAATGTCATGCTTTTGATACTGCTTGGTGGACAACAATGAGAGAGTTAAGTGCCTGTGGGGAAATGTACTTTTTACTTTTAAAATGTGTACTGAGGACCTGAAATGAGGAAATGCCTCTGTCCTTCAGCTCCTTTTAGATGTTATTTTTTAATGCCTAAGATTCTCATCAGTTTCTTCTGAGCACCCTTCCTTCTTGGCTGATTGGTGCTTGAGTGACATCTTGGTGCCTTTATTTTACTATTTTCTCAGAGGCCCCTTCCCACTGGTAAGGGAGTCGCTTAGATCTGTGTGTGTATGTGTGTTTTATGCAGTCAGTTCCATTTTTGAACATACACATGATCTGTGTGTGTGTTTTACTCAGTCAATTAACATTTTTGAATATGGACAGGTACAAATGACTTAAATTTGCTTAAAAAATGAATTTGAATCACTGATACTATGAGCCTAAAACTAAGAATTAAGTCTCTTAACTCTGTAATGAACACAGCTGACTACCCAACACCGTTGGCTGAAACCAATCAAACAGTCGTTCTCTGTTTACACACAGTAACTCTCTTTAGGTTGAAGGGTTCGCTTAAATTTTTCAGTCGTAATTTAATGAATTTTTAGATATTACGGTGGTATTAAAATTTGGAGACTCTCAAAGATATCATGTCATGTCATCACCAGTTTATCAATACTTTCTTTACTATTAAATATAAGACAAAATTCCTATTTTCAAGGAGCTTATAATCTAGTTGAAGAGAGTGTGAAATGTTAAGTTAAAGGAGCTAACAATACAAAGACTAGAGTATACAAAATGTCAAAAGGCAATAAGTGATCCAATGAATATAGGAATGCTAATGTTGCTTCGAGAGCTTGATTTTAATCCTTTTGGATATATACCTAGAAGTGGGATTGCTGAATTATATGGAAGTTCTATTTTTAATTTTTTGAGGAAACTCCATACTATTTTCCATAAAGGCTACATTGTTTTGCATTCCCACCAACAGTGTAAAAGGGTTCCAATTTTTCCTTGTCTTCACCAACGCTTGCCTTTTGTTTTTTTATGATAGCTGTCCTACAGCACTATTCACAATAGCCAAATGTCCATCGACACGTGAATAGATAGAGAAATGTGGTATATACATACAATGGAATACTATTCAGCTTTAAAAAAGAAGGAAATTGTGCAATATGTGACAGCATGGATGGACTTTGAGGATATTATGCTCAAAGAGATCAACCAGACTCAGAAAGACAAATGTTGCAAGATTTCACTTTTATGAGGCATCTAAAATAGTCTAATTCATAGACTCAAAGAGTTGAACAGTGGTTGTCAGAGGTGGCGGAAGGGGGAAACAGAGAGTTACTATTCAATGAGCATAAAGTTCCAGTTAAGCAAAATGAATAAGCTCTAGAGTTCTGCTTTGCAACATTACATCTATAGTCAACCATAATGTATTATACACTTAACACTTGTTAAAACAATAGATCTCATGTTGAGTGTTCTTACCATGCAATAAAGGGCAGTGATCCAAACTTTAGAATGAAGTTTAAATTTATCTTAATAAAATATTCCCTTGACCTCATAAGTCTGCAGATGTCCCTGGTTCCTGTTAAATGCCTGGAAAATGGAACCGTTGCAAGTGCTCAGTCCATTTTGTAAGGTGAGAATGATAACTTTTGACAATTTAAGAGAGAAGGAGAGCTTTATCAATGAATTTGGATGAAATGCATTATATCATATCATGACCATCAGCGTTCTATTTTTCCAGAGTCATTCAGGTATGACCACAGAGTCAAAACTTGGATATTGCTGTCTTGTTTTTGGCTTAAATGCTAGCAATCATGGAAGGCAAAAAATAATTGTTATATTTTTGATGTTGATGATTCTGGTCTGGGCCCTGATCTGAAAACTGAATCTGGAAATGACTTGAGAGCTTCCATCCTTTTGATGACTGCCTTTAGTCAAATTTCATTTTTCCAGATTTCTTGGCAAAAGTGTTTTTTCCTTAGTTGTAGTCCAATATTTTAGTCTCTCCATCCTCTGTTCCGAACTGTTGTTTTCTGCCCTTCTTTGTTCAGTGCAAATGACAGTAATGGCAACCTTCAGCTTTGGGGAGGGCAGACAGGCTACCTTCGTTTTCTACCAGGTCCCTCCTAGAAAATAATATTAAACGGATCTTTCCTTGTTTCTTTCGCTTTAGTTATTTAACTTGGCAAGTACTTTTCAATCTATTCTCCTCCTGTGTTTAGAAGTCAGGAAAACTGTATGCAATTACAGCAACTTTGTTTTATGCCGTTAGTAATTTTTCCCTCCATTCATATAAATCTTCTAATTTATAGTGAATATTCAGCTGGGTCACATAAGTCTGGACATTCAATTTCCATCAGAAAGGTTGGGTGTATGGGTTGTTTCCCCATAACTAGATTAATATTACCTATGTACATGTTTTCTACCCTAGGACCCCTGCCACTCTTTGTTCTTGTTTTAAAATTTATTTGCTCTTGGTTTTGTTGTATTTTATGGTGCTCAAAAAAGAAAATAAAAGCAGACTTCTTCCTGCCTCTACACATGGCATTTCAATGAATTAAAATCGTGACAACTTTACTATTAGAAGTCTCGTTTTATACATTCATCCCATCCAATAATAATGAGCACGTTAGTTACAATAATTGTATTAAATGTTTAACATTACAAAGCACTGAGAGAGCATTTCAAAGCTGACTCTCTTGATCTGACAGCCACAGAAGGATCCTCTTGAACACAGCTTACAGTAAGGAAGGAATACTTTCATTGCTAAGAGGAGATGTGAAAGAAAGAAAATTAACATTTGTTGATCACGTAATATGTAACAGGCACTATGCTAGGTATTTTTCTCAGTTATTTTTATAACAAACCCCTGAAATAGAAATTAGTAGCATACCCATCTTATAAACATGGCTCAGAGGTAAAGTACCTTGGCCAAAGACGCATGACTAGAAGGTGGACAAGCTGGGCTTCCAACCCAAGTCTACCTGGCAATGGAGCCCGTGTATTCCCTCAGTCTATTCTGCTGCATTCTAGCATCAAGACAGGATGAAAAGCATTGGACTAGGGAGAAAAAACCTGAGTCTAAACCCATTTTACAGCTGTGGGTCCATGGGAAATTTTGGCTTCTGGGTCACTATCTCTCAATTTATCAAGTGAGAATAGAATACCTCCCAAGCTGGCTGTGAGAATTAAATAAGATTAGGTATGTGTAAATCCTTTGTAGAAAATAATTATGACCAACATGTGTTCACTTGGGTGGCAGATGGTAAATACTTTTAAAGTATCTATTTATTTAATCATAAAAATCCTATGTGGTTATTTTTATCCCCATTTTATATAAGGAAACTGAGGCAAAGATAGGCTAAGTAACTTACCCAAGGTGGCACAGTTAGCTAAGACACAGAACCAGGATTTGAACCCAGGAAATTTGGATTCAGAATGCAAGCTATTAATCACCACTGTATACTATGCTATAAGATGTAGGGATCAGTATGAAAATTTCAGACTTCCAAATAAACATCAAAATGACACAAGAATTTAGATAAGATCAGTTGTCATCTAATAGCTTTGGAGAAGTGGAGCTGGCCCTGTTCAATATCCTAGCATCAATAACGTGCCATAGGAGTTATGTTAAAGAAGGTCAATCTAGGGGTCAGCCCCATGGCTGAGTGGTTAAGTTCACGTGCTCCACTTGGGCAGCTTGGGGTTCGCCAGTTTGGATCCTAGCTGCAGACCTAAACACTGCTCGTCAAGCCATGCTGTGGCAGCATCCCACATAAAGGAACTAGAATGACTTGCCACAAGGATACACAACTACATACTGGGGCCTTAGGGAGAAACAGAATAAAAGAGGAAGATTTGCAAGAGATGTTATCTCCCAACCAATCTTCATTACCCCCCCCCAAAAAAAAGAGAGAGAGAGAGAGAAAGAAGGTAAATCTAGCCCGCTGCCATATCAGAATGGAATCAGGCTGTCCTCATGGTTCTCCTTTGACACATTAACAATACTTAGACTACCTACAGTTATTATCCGCTCTTCCCAGGGAGACTCAGGTGTCTCATGACATGCCCACTGAGAAGGACTTGAAGGATCCCAGCAGGGCAGACTCTCTTAAAGATATAAGCATAATACATATACTCATAATATAAGCATAAAAAGGAGGAACTCTTCTTGGAGATTTATGTTAGCAAGACCCAGAAGTCAGGGTATACTTTTATGGCTTGGTGACTCCATTCCCAACCCTAACCTCATAACTATGACAAACATTACTACTCTGCCAGCACTCTTTTCTTCAGGGCCTGGATGTGGCCTTAGAACACTTCCCAACACTACTGCGAGACATCACAACTGATTTCCACTCTACTCTTTATTGTTTCCTTTCTTCTGCCTTAGGTTTTGTTTGTGCTTCTTTTTTCCATTGTTTTAAGGTGAAAGGTTAGGTTATTGGTTTGAGATTTTTCTTCCTTTTTAACATAGGCATTCACAGGTATAAATTTCCCTATAAGCACTGTTTTAGCTACATCCCATGAGCTAAATATTTTGGTATATAGTGTGTTCATTTTTATCCACATCAAACAACTTTCTAATTTCCATTTTGATTTTTTTCCTCAACCCACTGGTTATTTAGAAGTATGTTGCTTAATTTCATATATTTGTGTGTTTCCCAAATTTCTTTCTGTTATTGATCTCTAATTTATCCCATTGTCATCAAAGAACATATTTTGTGTTGTTTCTATTCTTTTAAATTGATCGAGGTTTGTTTTATGGCCTAGCATATGGTCTATCCTGGAGAATGTTCTATGTGCACTTGAGAAGAATGTATATTCTGCTGTTGTTGGGTGCATTGTGCTATAGATGTCTCAGGTTTAGTCAGTTCATAGTGCTGTTCCAGTCTTCTATTTCTTTGCTGATCTTCTGCTTAGTTGTTCTATCCATTATTGAAGGTGGGGTATTAAAGTCTCCAGTTATTGTTGAGTTGTCTATTTCTCCCTTCATTTCTGGAAATTTTTGCCTCATGTGTTTTGGCAGTCTGTTGTTCAGCAACTATTTGTTGAGCGTTTATTATATTCCAGGCATTGTGCAAGGCAGTGAAAACACAGTGGCATCAAAATGGATAGACCATTACCCTTAAAGTTACAGTGGGATAAACAGGCAGTGAATAAGTCAACTTAAAAATGGAAATATAATTTGTAAATTGTAGTAAATGCTACCTTTCCCCCACTAGTTTTTAACTCACTCATAGCACTTATCCAAACTTGAAATTATTTTACTAATTTGTAGTGTTTCTCTTTCTTACAGTAGCTTGCAAGCTATATATATATATTGACCATAAACTCTTGTTTCCAATTCCTGGCACAGTGTTTGTGCTCAATAAATCTTTGTTGAAAAACAGAAAGAGAGAAATGAAAGAAAGAGCAGCATATCTTGGGAGAGAAAACAAGAGCCACTTAATTTAGTTTTCCAGGATTGAGGAAGGCCTCTTTGATGAGTTATTTGAAGCTTTGTTCTGAAGGACAAATGGAAGTTAGAGGAAGGAGGGTTGGGTGAGGAAGTGGGGAGTGGGAATTCAAAGCCAAGGGAACTGTGTATGCAAAGGCTACGAGGCAGAAAAGAACTTGTCATTTTTGGTAGGAAAACAGGCTGTGAACAAGGGGAGAGAGCCAGACGAAGTTGGTAGGGACCAGACATGAGAGGCTTATAGACTGGGATGAGTGAATGAATCAAAATGAAGGCTAGGTTGCTGGAGCAGAGATCCCAACGTGCAATGGCTCAAACAAGATGGAAGTGCATTTCTCTCACACAAAATAGCCTAAAAAAGCTAAACGATATCCTCTTGGCCAATTCATCCAGAGACCTAAGATAACAGCAGTTCTGCCATTCTCAATACTTCTCTTCTGAGATTGCTCCAATTGTTGCTATTTTTAGCCAAAAGGAAGGTAAGCGAACGTAAGGTGTGTGGGTGTCGCATGTTCTAAGGCCTGGATGTGGAAATGGCACACATCACTCCCATTCATATTGGAATCATCATTGAAACCTAATCATATGCTAATGCCTGGGACCTAGAGAAACTACAAATTTCAACTGTTGTTCAGACATCCAAGTGCCCAGAGGCAAGTCTGTTACAAGAGAAGAAGGGGAGAATGGATTTTAGTGGACAATTAGCAATTTCTGCCTTAGTAAGGATTTAGACTTGATTCTGGTAGCAAAGAGTAGTTATCGCTGGGTTTTAAGCACAAAGAGATACGATCAGATTAACATTTTACAATGGCTTCTGTGAGAAAAATTGATTATAAAGGCTTAAGAATGGAGGTGAGGAAACTGGATTGACAATAACTGCAATAGTTCAGACAAGAAATGATGGTAGTTTGAACTGCAGTGGTATAACAGAAATGGAGAGAAGCAAATCATTGAAGTATAACCTGGGAGTATAATTGCCTATGCTTGAGAAAGTATTGGAGCTGTGAGTGAGGGTTATGTGAAGGAGAAATGTAAAGAATGACGTTCATGTTTCTAACTTGAGGGACTGAGTAGATAGTGGTGTCATTGACTAAGATGGGAAAGCTTGGGGAAGAGGTAAGTAATGTGAGAAGCTCATGAAACCCACTTTTTATATCTCATGTATGAAGTGTTTGTTTCCCTGTGACTTCAACTGGCTATGGAAAAGTAGTGAGTAGAACTACCTTAATAGTTCTACCTGTGTCAGTTGAGATAATGCCCAAGACATGGTTCAAAGGATTGTGAGCGGAACATCGTATTTTTCAGGGTGCCTGGAGGCATCCTTTGCTTCTACTTTAATGAAATACATAAACTTTTTCAAACATGTACTGTTTCATGCTTCCTCAAGCTCTGGTCCTCCAAATGCTCTTTTCTCCTGCTGCATCATTTAGCTCTCTCTTTGCATTGGCTGCTCAGGCAGTCATAACAGAACACTGTAGACTAGGTATCTTAAAAAACAGAAATTTGTTCTCACAGTTCTAGAGGCTGGTAAGTCTACGATCAAGATGCCAGCAAAGTAGGTTTCCTTCTGAAGTCTCTTCTTTTAGCTTGGAAGTAGCCACCATCTTGCTGTGTGCTCACATGACCTCTTCTTTGCCTGTACAAAGAGAGAGAGAGATCCTCTCCTTTTCTTAAGGGTACTAATCCCCCATGAGGACCCCACCCTCATGACCAAGGCCCCCTCTCCAAATATCACATTGGGGATTAGGGCTTCAACATAGGAATTTTGAGGACACACAATTCAGTCCATTCAGTCCATAGCACTCCTCCTGGTCTTCCCAAACTCCAGGTGTCTCAAGGAGTCTTGCCTGATCACTCAGTCTGTTTCAGAGACCTTCGTTTGTTCCCACAGTACACTGTTCGTGCTTCCATCAAAGAACTGATCATGCTGAACTATAACTGGACACATTATCTTCTGTCTGCCCATTAGCCTCAGTTTCCTGAAGGTGGTGCCTGGCCTTATTTATCTCTAGATTCCAAGGGCTTAGCATAGTGCCTGGCATAGAACAGACGTTTGCTAAATACTGGTTAAGTGGATAAATCAGTCTTGAGCAGCTCACTCTCTGATACTAGAAATGCCTCCTTTATTTTTAAGTTGTAACTGCATATTTGGAAAAGAACTAGCTAAAATGTTAAAAATATACATCTGTGGTGCATAAACATACTCAGAGGGAAGAATATATTTTAACTTGATTTAAGCTTCCTGATGACAGAGCTGATTTTGGGAAAATGTGGTTCTACATTGCAGATTTCACCTTACATTAAGGAGCACAGAACTGCTTGTGGCCATGGAGATGCCTTCTGCGTATGCAAATGCTGACGTGTATGACTAATGTAGGTGCCCTCTCTTTTCAGTTAAAAAAAAAAAAGATTCTCACCTGAATTTTTTTCAATGCAAATAGAAGTATAGATAAAGACTTATGCAGAAATTACAGATGGCTGAAACAGAGTGAATGTGTAAAAGAGGTCAGATGAGAACAAAAAAATCCATGCTGAAAGTTTGTCTCCATAAAAATCCTAGTATTTCTGTGGTTGTTGTTTGTTTTGTGTTTTTATGTAGTGTTTATTGCTTACTGTGCTCCAGGCACTTGAGCATCTCACATACTTTATCTCATTTAATCCATATAACAGCCCTGGGAGGTAAACTAGTTGATTTAGTTTATGCTCTGCGTTTGTTACTTGCTTTTATGGACTCTAATCAGGATTTGAGGGGTAGATTCTTAGATATATTTGCTAATATGCGAAGCCATAGTTGGCTTGGCTTCCCAATTATACATACGGCTGTTATCTCACTTTTAAAATTTTCCTACAAACAAATGAACATTTGTGCATTTACTACTTTGTACAGGTAGAATCTTTCGTGAAAGTTAAATGCTGTTCATTGAAAACCTTTCCGTGGACTCTTAATCACTCGAATCTAGTCATTCTCTTTATTTCTTCTTATGTTTGTAGTTAATTGGGGAGTTACGATGAATCCCAACAGTAAGCAAGTATGATTAGCCAAGGCTTAAAGCTCTTTGATTAAATGCCAGGTGCCATGAACCACAACCAAGACAAGTGATTTGAGCCCTTCGAAGACTCATGGAGGGGTTGCTCTGTGTTGTGACTACACCAGGCTCAGGGAACTCTGAACTCCTTGGCCTTAGCTTATGAAGACTCAGAGGAAGCCAACTGTGCCGTTCCTGGAGTAAACAATGCCCCCGGGAGCCCCTTCTTCATTCCCCTAGGCATCTAAATGGTAACAAGAGGCAGCTGAAAGTCTCACTCACCCTTCTCCTGAATTTTTCTTTGGATTTTACAAGAATTGTTATTGTTCCCTTGGTGAAGACCTCTCTCTCATGAGCCTTGCAGAAATACTCTATAAATATTCTTGTATTAAAATATTCTAAAACAAACTTTTAGCTCCTGGAGTCACTCAACTTTGTAAAAGATCATTAGGTTTAGAAGAATAAAAATAGTCTTGTGTGTTTGCAATATGACTGTACTTAATTATCAGATTACATAGTGTGGGTTATCCAGGTTCAAATTTAGACACATGTGCTTTACACGGTAAAGGATGCATTTACACAGGGGATTTTTTTTTTTACTCAGTGTAACTATGTATGAACCACTTAATTTAAAGATTATATTTGGAGATATTATAATAAATTGGGCTACTATATTTTACTCAGTTTACGTTTAGTTCCAGGATGCTTGCATTCTATAAAATCTATTTCAAGACTCCCTAAAAAAGACAAAATAGACACTCTTTAAGCAGTTTACAAGATACAGATCTTTATCTTCTACAAAGGAAAGGAAACAAGAAAGCTGTAAATAATAAGTTCTGAATAGGAATGACATAAACTACCTAATCAATGTCTTCCAGAACTGGCAAGTGACACCTCTTTGTTTTTTGCAAATAAAAACCTTCTTACCATCACAATATAAACCATTATCTCTGCAGGCAAGGTATATTTAGAAATGTACAAAATGTACATTTCCTGCCAGCCTCTAGATCAGTAGGTGGAGATCTAAAGTCATGCAAATATTACAGTAAATGCAGGCAACCAATTTCTAATTATTCCATATCAGCAGATTTGTGAGGAATATAATTTATTAAAAAAGAACAGTTTATGATCAGCAGACCTTGGTTATGACTGTTTAGGAATTCAGTGCATTTTGATCTAATCACAAAATCAAAATATTCATGAAACACAATGATATCTCCCCAAAGCAGCCGGGCAGCCATTAATTTTGAAATTCGGGTAATTTATTAACACTTATCTGAAGCTGTAAAAGCTTACCTCTGTGTTTGTAATACGGGGAAAAGTGAAAGCAGTTTTAAAACTGATTCCTAATGATTTATAATGGTTTGCTGTAATTTGAGCCAGAAATTCAATTAAAATGTATGTCTAGTTTTGTTTCAAGATCTTTAGTTAAAAATTCTATTAAAATTCTATTTCCTTCTTGCATTAAATGTATCTGTTATCTGCATATACAAGAAATATAAGAAAATTCTATCATTTATTCCCCAGTCTCCATAAATGCTTTAAAAAAGCATTCATTTCTATTTCATAATTCTGCTAAAGGAGCATTTGGAATTTATATATAGTAGAGGAAGAATTACTGTCTATGCCGTTTTCTCAGGAAGGAAAGAAATCTAACACTGAATACTTTAGGGATAAGCCAAGTGATATTTGCCACTTTATCAAACTAGAGGAAAACGAATAAAATGAAACAGACGTTTTGGCTCCAAATTATTCACCTAATAGGTTGTCTCTTAGGCATTTAAAAAAATATAACTTTCCAGAGAAAGGAGTGGGAGCTGGAGTGAGGTATGGGGGAGACCGTTCAACTTTCCTGAAACAAATGCAAACAGATAAAATCTTTGAAAGAATTGTCCTAAAATACGAGGTTCTCTAGAACTTTTTTTAGGCACAATGAGCTCGGTGGGTTAGTTGAAACAGAACCCGATTGGCTCCTGCTTTTTGTTTTCTGCTTTTCATTGAACTGCATTATATTTAGCAATAATTACCAAATGCAATCATTAAAAGAACTGGTTTGCATTTTAATTTTTTGGTAGCAAGAGTCTCTGAGCATAATTTATTGAATGTTTGTTACGTATAGATGGGTGGATTGCAAGGACTTAAATAGTCCAATCTCCTCAGTACTATATGTATTGTACAGAAATACTGTTATTTCTATTTTACTACAGTGGTAGCAGAAGCACAAAGTTTCATAGAGCTGATAAGTAGAAAGTCTAGGATTTGAATCTAGAAGAATTGTGACTGATCTCCTTTTCAGTTTGGTTACATGGCAGAGTGGTGAATGGTGCCACCTTCACAGCACAAAGCCCAGAGTTGGGCTGAAGTCAGCTGACTCCAAGTTTGGTGGATTGTTTCTAAGAAAGGAGAGGATTTATTTAACAGCGCTAATAAGCACTGGGAAGAAACAGAGTGGCATTTTCCTTGGTGTATCTCTTGTACCTTGATAATTACAAGGTTGTCTTCCCTCTCGTGGTGAATTGGGGACCTGAGCAGGGTGCAGGGTTTGAGGGATGAAGTGCTGAGAGTCAGAATGCCAGAACACAGACAAGGTAAACAAGAAAACTCGATCACCAAGCCAAATGGGTATAGAGAAAAAAAGAAAGACAGAGAGAACAAAAAGAGAAAGCAAGCTAAGTTATATTGTATGAGGCTGAGACAAACGGAAGCTTAAGAATGAAAGTATAGAAAAGCCAAAAGAAGGGAGACAGGCCTGGAGCAATTCCAAAGTGGAGTCGTCTTTTAATGCTGCTCTGAAGGCTACCCTTGTGGGGATGAACTGAGAGCATATAAAGGGTCAGATACCAGTAAACCATGCACTTTTCTTTGACCACGCTCTTAGAATCACACGAGATTTCCCCATGTTTGCCTGTTGGAAGTTACTAATGGCCAGTGAGTTTCTGTTTTGTACTCTTGGGTGGGCCAGGGTCTGACAGCAGGAGACCAGCTCTCCCCTACACGTACTAGGTTTCCTGACATGGGCTCATCAGAGTCAGGGCAGGGTTTTATTGGACTATACTTGTTGCTAAATGATGGAAGCCGAGGTGGATGCCAGAACTACAATGAAAGGTGTGTGTTGATGGAAGCAGACTCGGGGATGAATGAGGTAGACGGGACATTGTATTGCAGATGGGTAGTACATTAATGGAGGAATTTTTCTAGGCATTGATATGCTCCATGAATCCATCTGAAAGCAATGGCCAGGTGGACATGAATGTGAAAGGCTTTAAACCACATTACCTAAAGCAGGGATGCAAACTAGGGTCTGTGGTCCAAGGGAGGTGTGGATTGGAGGTAAGCAAAATGGGAGTTGAAAGATCAAGAGTCAAAATGTATGACAGCCACCAGGATACTCTCACAGTTGAGGCAAGAGGTAATCAGAGATGCAGCATAATGTGCTAGTATTGGGGGATATTCCGGGAGCAGCAATTTCCTTGAGTTGGCTACTCCTGTACTTGTACCTAAACCATTTCCTGTCACGGCTGTGCCCACAGACAGTCTGTATACCTTGTTAAAAGGTTTGCATGAACCAGTTTGGCCAGGCTGAATGGCACCGCGGCATAACCACAGTGTCTAGATTCATGTCTTCCAGGTGTGTTTATATAGTTTACTATTTTTCTAGAATAGGACCTTTGGCATTGTGTACCTCCTACGTGCAGGCTTCGGAAGCCTTGAATTTTTGGGAATGTGAGTCCAAGTGCTAGATTAATTGTCCAGTTATATTCCTGATGAGGGGAAAGTTTGGGATACCTTGTTAGGAAATACCTCCTGTTGGACAACACGCTTGCTCTATGCTAAGCATGAGAACAGTCGATAGGGAGGCTCTACAAGGCGTGGTCATTTCTCATTATAGAATTCTGATGTCAAGTTGGTGGTGTGTGTTTCTTGGGAGGTGGCCAAGTCATGAACCTTTGGCCACGTTCAAAACGGTTACAGTTACCTCTGAGCTGAAGCTCCCTCTACGGGTTCCCTGGTGTGGCCATGCCAAGAATGCATAAGAAGTAGGAATGGAGTAGATGGTGAATAGGGAGCAAGACAACAGTTGTGAAGAATTATCAAGAAAAGCACATTTAGGAATGCATTCTGGCAACATAGAGGGCTGTGAGACAACCCTGGTTCCCCATGCCTTTCTCTCCTTCATTGCCTGGGAATTTAATGAAAATCCTGACACAAGTAGCTTAGGGCTTTTCTGAGCACTTAGCCTTTTTGTTTGTAATGAATTGTCTCTGTTAACTAAATTTCTTCCTATAACCTTATAATAAGGGTGCTTTTTTCTGCAAGGCAGATGGCATATGAAAGGAATATTTCTAAAGGCTATTTGTAGAAGAGTGTGGCTGACAAAAGAGTTACATGGCAAGGGTTACATTCCCAAAGGTTACATGGGCAAGACAAAATCAAAAGCCCCGGAAATAAAGTTACTGAAGCTTTGTGAATGTTAAATAATGCTGCATTAAAGATTTGGGATGGGGCATGAGATCATTTGATTCCGTTTACAAAAATGTAATATACATTAGGGTCCTGGGGTTATTAAAAATGACATAAGAACACTAACAAACATATTGGGAAATATTTAGGGTTTTTTGAATCCAAAACATAACATGAAATTTGAACCAACTTGCTAAAAATCAGAGCAATTTATTCAGGATTAATTGTCATAACAAGTAAATGCATACATGTTGTCTTGGCAGACATTAACTTATTTGTTCATTTTTTTAATTCACCAATTTACTTCTGAGCAATCCCATTATTCCTTTACCATCACACTTCTTGAAAAAATGCTTTACATTTGGGGGTTTTACTCCCTTCACGTTGGCTCTTCATCCCACAATAATCTGCTTTATGTTCCTCCTACTCTAAGGCAACAGCTATCATTAAGTTCTCTAATAATCTCTTAATTACCCATCTTTAAGGCTTGTCTTAACTGTAATCTTTCTTGATTTCTGTAAGGCGTGTCCTTCTGTCAGTCCGCCTCTGCTTACCGTTCTCCTTTCTTTTCATTTTTACCAAACTCTCCTGCTTCTCTTTAAGCATTTGTCTCTGTTCCTTCCCAGTCCATTTTGGGGTTTCCTAGGATTCTGTCCTTGATTCCCCTCCAGGCCCAGAAACCAGGTCTCCTGGACCTCGAGTTAGGCTTTTTTCTCCAGTGCAGTCCCATCCCAGTACAAATGTAAGAGCAGGTGGCTTCTTTAGCATACCCTTGTTCTGCCTTCTCCTCCCCTCCATAGTAGTCAGATGGTGTTTCTCGAGCTAAATATTCATGTGTATCTTGCAACTATCCTCAAAAAGGACTATATGAACTCTTTGAGCATTTAATAGTAATTCATACTTTCTGTATTATTACAACCTGCTCTTCTATTCACAGAACCACTTGTTTTGCTGAAGCCAAACACTAGACATGGCTTTATTTGTGTCATCTTGACCAAATATATAATTTGGTACCCAACAATACTTTAAAAAAATTTTTTCCTATTGTTGCTTTCTTGTAGTTTGTTGATCTTCTGGTATATTTTGTCTGAATTTTAAAATCATAAATGGTATTAAGGTTTTACTGATTCATCCACCTATCCATCCATGCATCCATCCATCCATCCATCCATCCATCCATCTATCCATCCATTTATTCATTCATTCTTCTTCAACAATCTTTTTTTTTTTAGCATTAGATAAATTTGTTTTGAAAAGGCAGCCTAAGAGGTAGATCCCCAAGAGTTTTGTATGTAAGAAAATTGAAGCTTGGCATGAGGGCACCACAAGAAACAAATGAGTATCCCTTGGTTTCTTAATCTGTGAGAAATTTTGCCAGCAATTACTTATTCTTCATTGTGTGACCTGGGACCTGTTCCTGGCTCATGTCTGAATATATATCTTGGTGGCCTTTGACATAAACTATTTTCCTACGTGATTATAAGCAATTTAATTTTATGTTCATCAATTTTCTATTAATGTTTCCTCCCTATAGGAGAAACTCTATATCTATAGATTTGTGATATTTTCTTTATTGACTCAGGTGTTTCTAGTAGAATAAATATATGAAAATTTTGTTATATTTGTTGCAAATATTTTCTTTGTTATTTGCCTTTTAGTTTTGGTAAACTTTTGAAACTTCCAGCTTTAACATTTTATAACCATATCTGTCACTTTCTTTGTGAGTATTCCCATTACTTATAAGCTATAAAAGTCTTCCTACCTCCAAAGAATTAATAAATATTTGCTTCCAATTTCTTTTGGATGTTTTCGGTCATTCTATTATTCTGCATTTAATTCCTTAATTTGTCTGGAATTTTAGTATATAGTGTAAAGGGAGAATCTAATTTTTTCCAGAAATACTTCTCAATTGTTTCAGCACCTTTAAAAAATAATTTTAAATTTCGCTCTGATTGGTGATACCAATTCTATACTACACTAAATTTGATATGTTCTTCGCTGTGTTTCTGGGCTACGTATTTTCCTCCATTAATTTGTCTATGTAGTCTTATCACATCTTCAATCATAGCAGCTCTATAAGATATTGAGCTCTGGCAAGATTAGTGTCTCCTTTCCTCCATTAAACTTCTCTTTCAAAGTGTCTTTAGCCACATATTACTATTTATTCTTAGTTTGACAAATATCGGTGTAGATTGTGATATTCTATGTGTTTCTCATGTTTCAAGTGCCCCAAAGAGAAATTTTCACTGAGCTTATAAGAAAGGCTTTCAACAACATATAAGGGTCTTGTGAAAAAAGCCCCGGATGAAACAGAAGATACAGGTCCTAGCTATGACCTTGAACAAGTTATAATTTCTTTTAATACCACTTTCTCATTTATAAAGTGAGAGATTTGTTCTACACAATTTTTAAGCTTTCATTCAACTCAGACTTTTTATGTACAGAGTTCTGATGTTAGAATTTTAAACCATTCATTTACAAATTCATTTATTCTCTCATTAAGTTTCTGGGAACAATGGTAGGAATGCTGGTAGAGATAGGATAGAAGGAGGCAAGATAAATATATATATAAAGTATATTATAATCTTCAAGTAATTTACAAGAACATATTTGTTCATCTCTGCCACCAGTCTAAACTCTGGAAGGGTAGAGCTTGACTTTGTTTCTTGTGACTGACAAATAATAAATGCACATAAAGATGATTTGTTGGATGAATAAACACTGACTTCTACAACTTGGAAGATTCTTTTTTGGGGCCCTCCAAAGTGGCTAAGGCAACAACTCCATTGCCCTCTTTCTCTAACTGTCCTTGTCCGTGGAAATCTACCTCTTTCTGTTTTAATCAGCTAACTCAGTTTTGTCTCCCCTCCTGCACTCGTGGGCCTACCTCCAGCAACTCAAGATGAGAAGCTGAACACACAGTGGGATAAATACCAGACTTCTGCCAGTACCTTAGTAAATGTTAAAATTTGTGCAGAGGAAGCAGGAAGGAGGACTTAACCCAATCTGTACCGGGATTTTCAGCAATTTCCTAAGATCTCTCTCTTTCCTGTTTCCAATCTTCCTTCACTTTAATCCTCTCTCTGATCACTCCCGACCTCATTTCTTCTTTTAGTTCTTTGGAGTTAGTTTTCACACTTGGCTTGTCTTGTTTAAACCACAGCTTTTCCTAACGGCCAATCTAGCTGTGAATACCTCAAGACTGTCTTGCATAGAAAACCCAGTCCAGCGAAATGCCACCCTGAATTTTAATCTTGTCCACTCCACTGGTACTTACCCGGACTACCTCCCTCACCCTATGAGGAACCGTCTATTCAGAATCTCCGGGTAGCCCCAGGAAAACTGCCAAACTGAAGAGAAAGTGCTGCTACCAAGAGAGTGTTAGGAGCCTATGGTTTTTTCTTTTTTTCCAATTTTTAAAATGTAGTTAAGTACACATCATATAAAACTTACCATGTTAACCATTTTTAAGTGTACAGTTCAGTGAAATTAAGTACATTCATATTTATGCCACAATCACCACTATCCATCTCCAGAACTCTTTCCATCTCACAAAACTGGAGATCTCTACCCATTAAATAACTCCCATTCCCCTCTCTTCCCAGCCTCCTGGCAACCATCGTTCTACTTTCTGCCTCCATGAATTTTGCTACTTTAAATACCTCATATAAATGATATTATACAGTATTTGTTTTTTTGTGACTGGCTTATTTCACGTAGCAGGTGTCCTCAAGGTTCATCCATGATGTAGCAGATGTAAAAATTTCCTTACTTTTTAGGGCTGAATAATATCCCATTGTATGCATATACCACAGTTTGTTTATCCATTCATCCACTGATGGACACTTGGGTTACTTCCATGGTTTAGCTATTGTGATTAGTGCTGCTATGAACCTGGGTGTACAAATATCTCTTCAAGACCCTACTTTCAATTTTTTGAGGTATATACCAAATTGCTGGATCGTATGGTAATTCTATTTTTAATTGTTTGAGGAACCACCATATTATTTTTCACAGCAGCTGTACCATTTTACATTCCTACAAAAAGTGCACAAGAGCTCCAATTGCTCTCTATCCTGGTCAACACTTGTTATTTTCGGGGTTTTGTTTTTGTTTTTGTTTTTGTTTAATAGAGGCATTCTAATGGATGTGAAACAGTAGCTCATTGTGGATTTGATTTGCATTTTCCTAATGATTAGTGATCTTGAATCTTCCCCATGTGCTTATTGGCCATTTGTGTATCTTCTTTGTTCACAGCCCATGTTTTGAACACTTGCGTCAAATCTTTTTTCAAGTTTTCCAGGACCTAACCTTCCTTCAATGAACAATTAATTTCAAGCTCTTCTTTGAATCTCTCCCTGACTGCCCTAGGTAGAATTAGTTGCTTCCTTTTCTGTTTTGCCTCCGTGTATTACATATTTCAGTACCTCATAATCATCCTATCAACAAATGTGTTTCCTCGCATCTACACAAATGGTCAGCAACTATATCTTATTAATCTTTGTACACATATTATTTATTACTATATCTGGCACATAGTAGGTACTTACTGAATTTTTGTTGAATGAATAAGTCAATATATTCATTATCTACTTTTAAAATAAAATGTTTATTTTTATAAAAACCTGAATATTTTAATCATGGCTTCTTAGGAGATTAATAAATGATGTCTATTAAGGCCACCTGCATTCTTGTTCTTTGCTACCAAAAATGAGTGGTGATTCTCAACTCCGGGTGAACATTAAAACCATCTCAATTCCTGGGTTCAACCTCAGAGATGCCAGGTGAGGCCTAGACATTGTATATTTTCATAGTTCTTCAGGTAATTCTAATGTGTGGCCAGGGCTGAGAACCATGGAGAATCACCGAAAACTGTGACCACAAAGTCTATTGCTCTCTTCCAGCTTTACAGGACTGAGTACACTAGTGTCACATTAGAGGGAACAACTAACACATTCATGAAAATTAGTTTGCAGGTCTACTCACTTCCTAGATGTTCTTGTATTGAAATAATCCAACACAGCTGTGTATCTACCATCTCTTATAATCAACCATATTACAATCTAGTTAGTAGTCCAACATCACGAGGGTGTTCCTATTTTATTTTAGTTTGAGAGATGTAAGCTCAGGTATTATTAATGCAGTCATTTGAATCCATGGAATCAGGTAAGAAGCATGACGTAGCTCTAAAAGTTTGAGCTATTTCCATGTGGAATGTTATCAAAGTTGGCGGGGAAATGCCGGTAACCTCTCTGCACCGGTAGACGTGGGTTTTATAATTACTTATGACTTTGCTTCTTTTATTGTCTCTGGCTCTAGCCTTGGCATTCTTTTAATGTGCATTTCTGTACAAATTAGAAAAGCAAGAGTTAAGAGGTAGAACTTATGTGTCTGGCCACAGATGTTCAGAGCAATTCAGCGTGTCAAGCTGAGGTCAAACGAATAGGGAATGTCATTACTAAATGGTAACGTTTTCTGAGAGCTTTAGAGAAATTCAAGTCCTTTTTAAATCTACATTTATTTTATCTTTTTTTCAGGGTGATAGGTTGCACTTCTTAGTTCTTGTCAGAGATTTGTACATTAAAATGACTTTAAATTTTAAGAAATTTAAAAATCAACTTTCCAAATGGTATTTCAGGCAGTGCCAGGAGAAGACAAGCAGTTTTATTTGAGATAGAGACTTCTTTTTAAATTCAATGAGAGATACTTGTTTATTTGTAAAGCTGATGTGACATAAACCTATATATCCCTTGATATATTAACAAAGACACTGGGGATTAGGTAATGCTTCCAAATTCCATGACCTGAATTATAAGTATCAATTCCATCTTCTCACAGTTCATTACATTTAAAATGCTATAATGTTCAGAAGTTTAGCACATACTTGTAGCCGTTTGGAAGCTAACAAAATGAACTACATACCTGTGCATCTGTGCTGTGTGTTATGATTATCCACACTAATAAATAGCGAGGTTTTACTATAAAACACATTATGTGTATTTCAAGCCAATGATGTAGCATTAATGGTATAGAGTTTGCAAAAATGGATCAATGGCAAACCTGGGTTATTGAGGCAGCATTTTAGTGCATGCTGTCCCTATAATGCCTTCAAGGAACCAAGTCACATAGTGAACAAGAGAAAAGTGGGTGCCTCCACTTCTTAATTATCTCTGGAATAGAGGTGAGCAGAAATATAGCTAAACATATAGTTGATTGATATAGCAGACACTGTTGGTGCCTCACATGTATCCTTCAAAGCTTTACATTTCTTGTGCTCATGCTGATTTACAGTTGTCAGCTTCTCCAACTTTTTGTCTAAAGGCTTTTTCTGGGGGCTGGCTCCATGGAGTAGTGGTTAAGTTTGGCACACTCTGCTTTGGTGGCCTGAGTTTTCAGGTTCAGATCCCAGGTGTGGAACTACACCACTTGTCAGCCATGCTATGGTGGCGACCTACATACAAAATAGAGGAAGACTGGCATAGATGTTACTTAAGGGACAATCTTCCTCAACCAAAAAAGGAGGAATCAGCCTGTCATGTTGTACACCTCTATTGAATATAGATTGGCAACAGATGTTAGCTCAGGGCAAATCTTCCTCAGCAAAAAAATAATAATAATAAAAGGCTTTTTCAGAAGCAATGAAAGTGAGCTCAGCTCATTTGCAGAGCAGGCTGGGAGGGCCAAGGAATTCTCTCTTTTTAAGCACAGTCCTCAATCAGTGACAGGTGGGAGTTGATGGATAAATACCCCAGCTCTGTCTTCAGAAGTGGGAGAACTTTGAAGTATGCGTTCTGTTCCATCTCCCAGACTTCCCCAGTTGAATTATCTCCAAGTTTCCAGAGTGGCAACTTGATCAATGGCATCCCCTTACAGTCTTATTGCTTTTTGGGACTCTTTCCATCTCTGTGTTACTTCTCCATTTCCTTATCAGTCTTCCTGCACTTCCCAAACTTGCAAACAAGTCCTTGTCTTAGGGTCCACTTCTGGGAGAGCACAAACTATGATAATTGACAATGGTATAGGCTTTTTTACTTTTGTTTTAAAATGGAACCTTAGGGGAATTCACCTGAAACATATTTGCAAAGCAATACCCTGGGAACTCTGTAGCTTAGAGCAACTCACAACATCTTCCTGAGCCTCAGTTTCCTTATTTAGAAACTTAACAGATGGAATTAACGATCTCACTCTAAGATTCTCCTATTCTAAGACCTCAAGCAGGGTTTCTCTCTCCCTAATTCTAGCATTATTTCTGTAATTTACTGCTGAGTGTTACTTCTCTATGCTGGTAAAGACCATTCTCTTTCAGAGTCCCCTTAGCCAATGCTAGCAGAGCTTCCAAAAAGTCTTTCCGCTGGATGCATTCTTTGGGTGCCCCGTTCTCACTCATCATCAGCTCATACTCTAGGTACCATTCCTCCTACTGCTCCCCACTCCTCTGAGGCTGCTGGCCGCAGCCTCAGCTATAGAGCATCAGGATTCCAGGCCCCCTTCTCTGGGAAACCCCTCACCCTTTCCTTCCCTCCCAGGTGTGTTCTGTCTTGATACAATTAGAATTTGCCTCTCTGTGGGGCTCCCACAGTCGCTCCCTACATGAGGTATAAGCACCTGCTCCTTGATTTGATTACATTTGTACAATTTAATAAAAAGGGATTTTATACTATACTCAATAGAGGTGTACAACATGACAGGCTGATTCCACAGATGAAGTTGGTGCCTTTTCAGGTGGCTGAAATAATTTCGAGAACTGCCATCACGGCTTGCTTTCAGGGAAATGGAAGTAAAGACCAAAAAAAATGTGAAGTAAGTGAGGGAAAGCATACACTTTAAATATTTATTTTTTAAAATGGCAAACATGGTTGCTATTTTCCACGCCTCGGCTGGTCTGGACAGGGCTGTCTCGGGTTTCCTGAGCACCTGCGGCTCTGCAGTCTGTCCTTCTGGCAGAGAGAAATGCGCTTAGATTCTGGGTATTTATTTTCTTTTGCTTGCAGCTATTCTTAGATTTGGGATAGCCGTAGGAATAGGTAGAGGACTATGGACAGAGCCTTATGGGGTCAACATGGCATCACTGTTACTCAGAAGGGGCTTCCTGCAAAAGGGCTGTCACTCATCACGGTTTTCAGGTGGTTTATCTCAGTTTATCGGGGCTTTGACACCCAGAGCCTCAGGATCACGGTAATTCCAACGGGCATCTGGCCATCTGAATGAATGGGAACAGATGTACGAATGTATGTGGACTTGATTAGACCCAGGACTACGTTTGAAAGCACTGAAATAGGACCCTGGAACACAGAACCTCATGAAAGAGCCAGATTTCCAGCAGTCAGATAAAGACAGTCTCCCATCCCCTGCCCCAGGAGTGACTGGGGATGACAGAGAGCATCCAGTGCGTGGATGGTGGCCTTACTCATACCTACTAGCATCTGCGATGATTTTGGGGTTTTCTGTGTTGCTTTATTCATGCTGGTTCTGAGTGGGCTAAACTTGGTTGTACTGTTATCTTGAATTGCAGAGGTTTCACAGATTAGCAGGTTATTTTTAAGCTCCCAAGTCTTCCAAGTTCAAATCTGATCAAGGGAACTTGGGGTGAGTAAAGGGGGAGTGGTTCAGAGCACACACAAAAGATGTAGACTCTTCTCTAGATTGGCGCCAAGCCTGGGAGGGGGGTGTGCATCCAGCCTATCTGCTGATAGTTCTCTGGAAATAATTGTGGCTTGGTTTTGAGGCAGCTCCAGACTGAAGTGACTTCAGAAAGGTATATATCACGTGTCCCGGGTTATGATGCTGTTTACCCTTCACCAGATTTGAAGCTCCCTGCTGGCAGTCTCTGCATTTTTCTTATTTTTGATATCTTTACACAACCTTCGTGTGTCAGGGACTATAATTCTCATCAGATATGCTTCCCATGTTTCCTGGCTCCATGAAGTGAGCTGGGCCATCTGGATAGTTCTGGCCAATGAAATAATACTTGTCAGTGCTAAGCTGAGGCAGCAAAAAACCCATGAATGATCCTGCAGTGTCTCTCTCCTCTGTTTTGGAGGATAACAATGTCCAGATGGTGGTGCCTCTGTCAGTCTGTGCCCATGAGTAACAATGAAGACCAGCCCTATTTTGATTCACACTGAGCATGTAATGTGTGCGGGTAATCTACTTCTGTTGAAGTAAATCACTGAGACTTTAGGGTTATTTGTTACCACAGTCTCATCAGTCTATCTTGACTAAGGAGAAAATTGGTACCGGAAATAGGGTGATGAAGAATAAAAATACAAAAAATATGTCACTTTGGCTTAGTGATCAGTCACAGGTAGTGAATAAACTGATATTGGAGACTGGAAAGGCGGCAATCGTTGAATGCTGGCTCCCGGAAATAACCTCTTGATGAGACAAAGCTGAGTTTACTGCTTACCACAGTAAGGAAGAGCACCACCTTGATGGGGCGCCTCAAGAAGGGTCTGATATAATGGTGTGGGATTGGTGGGCACAATGAAATGCAGGTGCAAGTGACAGTAGATGGTCCCTTTGCTACAGAAGTGCATGAATGAACAACCTCCACTAATTTGGTTTCTAACTAAATTTTATTTCTGATACAGTAGAATTTGAATCTAAAGGTGTTATCTAAAAGCCCATTTAATAACATTTTGAAAATATAGATTTTAGAATCCAGAGGCTCCAGAACACCTTAACAGCTCTCCCTTCATGAACTACCTACATAAAACATTATCTTTCTTAAGCAGACTTCCAGAGAGATCATTTAGCAGCTAGAAAATGATCTCTTGATTTTATCAGCTGCCAAAACCACAGAGGACTACTGCAGCTCTTATTTATTATTTCAGCCCTGCAACAGAAATGCAGGGTGGGCCTTTATTCTTATTGTTTCCTTTCCCTTGCTTCTTGTCTCCGCCCACTGAAGTTCTTGTAGGCAGGGATTTAATGATTTAATGATATATCCTCCTTGAGTCCTCAGATCCCCCAGTGAGAGCTAATCCAACCTCACAAGAGCCCTTTATTTATCTTTCTATCAGAACACTTAACATGGGCTGGCTTTGCGCTGTGTTATTTTTATCTATGTGTCCCTTGCGTCTCCTTTAGTCCCCATCCATAGACTAAAACTTCCTAAAGTCTTGATGATGTGGGCCATAAGTTGGAAAACTTAATTGTGTTAAATCAATTCTTTCCAACAAATCTGAGTGAATAAATTTCTCTTGTGCACTAGTTCGATGTGTATTAGTCAGGGTGGGGTAGGTTATAGTGCTGTAACAGCAACCTACCCAAATTTCCATGGTTTGACACACACAAGTTTATATCTCACTCCCACTCCATGTGCAAAATGAATTGGTATGGATTTCTGCACTGTGATTGACTCATGGACATAAGATGACAGAAATTTGACACGTGGAATGCTGTTGGTAGCTGTAATTGAGGGAGAAAGAATCTCTAGAATCATTCATGAGCTTTGCACTGCCTCAGCCCAAACAGCTCATGAAGGGACAACTGTTTAGGTGTCGAGGAACCACTGGATTCTAAAAGTTATATTTTAAAATTGTAATTCAATGAGCAGACTTTTTAAATAATACTGGCATATTCAAATTCTACCATACCAGAAACAAAACTAAGTTAGAAACCAAATTAGTGAAGATGGTTTATTTATACACTTGTAAAGGAGTCATCTACCATCAGTTTTGTTCCTGCATGAGGTTCAAAGAAGGTATGAAAGGAGAGTGAACTTTAGGGAGTGAAAAAGTGGCATTCTGTTAGGGTGAGATCCTTGGAAGGGGTGTGGGGAAGTTTTATGATTGGCCTTTACGTATATTGGCCTGTCCTTGTTTGGTTGCAAGTAAACAGAAGAACAATTTGGAGAGATTTCCAGAGAGGAAGCGGCTGTTCAATCTGTGGCTTGCCATTTCCTAGAACCAGTGGGGATTGATAGAATGTTCTTTATGGTTCAACTGATAGAATATTTGAGCCATGGTCCTCAGGTTGGGTGGTGGTGACAGTTTCTCAACTGAATTGTTAATCTTAGTGAGTTTTGGAAGCAGCACTGAATTGTTGCATTCTCATCTGGTGTGGTGAATTTTGAGGGCTTGGACAAGTCAACAAATCTCTCTTGACTGTGTTCTCTTCATACAATGGAGACAGCGAATCAGGTGATGTCTAAGTTCTCTTCAGATGCTGACAAGTCTAGGATTCCACAAACTAATTTAATTACCCCATGTTTATCAATTGCTAATTGAAAGGAATAGCAATTTGTCTCTTAGGGTGGTTACAGGGAGAAATCATGTTACATCAGGAGCCTTACAACGAATACAGCTACTGAGTTGTGGAACTCTCCATAGTAACTAGCCATTCTCTGTTATTCAAAGGTGACAGCTTTTGGGGGTCCTCCTTCCTAGCGTATGTGTCTGTGGCTCAAGGGACTGGTGGGAGTGTGCCCTCCTCTTTGCACATCCCTGGAGTAAAGGCTCATCTCAAATTGTGGAAACAGCCATGTCTCCCAGAACCTAAGGCCATTCACGACCCTGCCACTTAGATGTGCAGTCAGCTGGAAACCTTTATTCAAAGAAGCTGCTCCAGGCTTAGTAGCTGCCAGGCTGATGCAACTTGCCCAGCTGCCCACATCCATGCCACAAAGTTGGAATCTATGCCCTGAAACAACCTGGATCCTTCCCTGCATATGGTTTCTCCACTTCAGCTCACCGAAGTCTGTGGCAGAGTTCACCTCGGGGCAGAAAGTACTGTCATGATTTTAGAAGTTGTAGAGTGGTCCTCTTTTCCTGTAAATTATAAATAATGGATACTCAACAGTAATTTGAGGATATATTTGTCAATGGCCAGTCTTTTGCTAATGCCTATCTCTGATTCACAAAGCAAGGATCTCTTTACATGTCCATTGGGAAGGGTAATCATTTGCCAGTTCAAGTAAGACATTTGAACTTGGCACCATATGAGAATTCCTAATATTTACTCAGCTCTTACTATGCATTAGGCACTATGCCAAGATCTTTACATGCATGGTAGCTCATTTATTCAACAAAGTCACTTTGGTTGAGAATTTGATACTCATTTTACAGATGAGAAAAATGAGGAAGATTGAAGTAACTTGTCTGAGGTCATACATAGAATAATGACATACTCTAGTATTAGAGTTTTGCTGAATAGGCAGGCTTTCTATTTTTATTTATTTATTTATTTATTTTGCTAAGGCTGTAAGTTTTTATTTTGGGAAAAATTAATGGATTTTAAGCATCTTAATTTTATTTCACTTTAAAAATATCATCTCAAAGATGCCCCAATGCAATATGACCTTTGTTCTTGAGAAGGGCTTACCCAGAGCTGTTGTTGATTGGTATGGTGGCCCTCGAGTATCTGCCATCATAAGTTTCAACTTGTGTCACTCCAGAAAGAAGAAAGAAATGTGTTCTTCATTTTCTACATTGTGGAGGTGATAGCAGATACCATGTTTCCTGATAAAAAATATTCACACTCTGAACCCTGCCCCTTTGATCTGGCAAAAGTTGTTGCTTTTTTGTTGTTGTTTTTTAAAATCATTTCAATGAATGAAAGGAGCTTACTTACTTCTGTAGATCCTGAGGGAAGCTGTGGAGAAAGGCATCATATTGCCTCTCTTTCTCATTCCGATTGTCCATCTGTAAAATGGGGATTATGAGTGACCTTAAAGAGAATGCTTGCTGAGCGTTCTGGAATGCACTGTGCAGATGGTAAATATGACTCATTTGCACATATGGCCCTTCTCCAGAGAGTAGGGCTGGACAACGATTTCCCTGACTCTTTGCAAGTATGGGCTTAGATGAACATTTATGAAGTGCTTATAACTGTGCAGTATATCACTTGGTAGACACGTACATTTGGTTTGAATCTTGATGAAGAAGGTTTTTTTTTTAATTTCTCCCTGTTTTCCTGGCATAATGTCCTGAACAGCAGCAAAGCAATCTGTTGTTTGTTTAGAAAAGATGGCAGAAGGGTGCATGTTGTGTGTGTGTGTGTGTGTGTGTGTTGTGGAGGGGGCTCCTCGTATAGGATTTCTTCACAGTCCAGAAAAAAGAAATTCTGCAACATAGAGTTACCTGAGTCAGTTATCATCATTTGGGAAAAGGTAAGATTTGGAATGAATTAGTCAGAGCTACACTCCTAGGGTGGGCACATAGCAGAGAAAATCCACTCTCATCTTTCTCTCCCAATGTGAGCACGTGCACGCATGCACATAAGCACAGATACATATGTTCACACACACAGCAGAAGGGGGTTTTCATCTCATGGTCTTCCCACAGTAGAATTCTTCAGTCCTTGGCTTCAGCAGCTCCATCTTTTCCTCCCCACCACTCTCCCTCCTGTCTTGGAGGCTGGGCTCTGCTCTGCTAGAGAGCAGAGGAAGCCTCTGAGCTAGTGGAAGAATCACCATAGCAACATGGCTCTGAGTCCTGCCCCCAAAGGTCTCAGCCAGACTTGCCTTTTGGTCTTAGCCCACATGAGGCAATGTGAGGGTTTTCCTCACGGCCCAATCGGTCATAAATTTCAGCTCCCTTTCCTCCCTGGGCAGCCCCATCCCACTGGCCTCTATATACTTTGTGAACTGGATTTTCCTTTTTCTCTCCACCAGGCTGGAGAGACTCAATGCCAATTTATTTACATGTTTCAGATAACAAAGGTACAGTTGGCAGCCACCTCCCATTGTGATGCAGGGCTCCTGGGAAGAGCTCCCTCTGAATAAATATGTCCCTCAGAAGAGAAAGGGATGCTGGAGAGAAAGAGTGGCAGTGCAGCGAGTGGCGGCTTTTCGGTTAGGAGATTGGGGTTCAAATCTGCTTCCTATAAACAGCACAGAGCTGGACTCTGCGGGGTTTTTTTAGCCAGTGATGGAACAATAGGTGTACTCAGCAATATGGACGAATCCTAGTAACGTGACGTTGAGAGTGAAAAAGAAGCTCCCGAAGATTACCTATTGTATGATAAAGTTCAAAAACTACAAAGACTAAACAACATTGTTTAAGCTTGCCTATATTGTGATAAATAAAAAGGATGTGTGTGTGAGTGTAAAAAAAATGATAAAAGTTCTGGCTACCTCAAGTCATAAAGAAAAGGCAGGTATAAGTTATTGTCAATGTCAAGTCCTTGGGTTGGATGGTGAGTTTACCGATATTCATTAATTTTTGTTACTTTGTTAATTACAGAAAGGAGAGCCATGCCTGGACCTGTAATGATGGTATGTCCTGAAGCAATGATTATGGTTAGTCCATTCGGTATATTTGAGAACCACAAAACCAAAAACTTCTTAACTGTAGCTGCTGAGGCAAGTTACCTCTGCTCTCTGAACCTTAGCTATGTTATTTGCAAAATGCTGAGTTTGAGCTAAATTGTCTCATAGGTCTGTTTTAGGTAAAATAGCAATGTGGTTGAGAGAGCAGACTCTGGAGCCAGATTCCCCAGGATGTGAATCTCAGCTGTGTCACCTTAATCAAGGCAAGTGACCATTATAGAGTCAGTAGTACCTGTGACTTGGCTACCAATGTCACAGATGTTTTCATCTCACCTGACAGTTTTGTAGGTACCTCAAAATATCATTTCCACTCGTAATTCCTTCAAAATTATGCTTCTAGATCTTAGTCCATTCAGGCTGCTATAAAAAAGTACCATAGAATGAGTGGCTTATGAACAACAGAAAGTTATTTCTCACAGCTGTGGAGGCTGGAAGGCCAAGATCAGAGCGCCAGCATGGTTTGGTTCTGGGGTGGGCCCTCTTCTGGATTGCAGATGGCTGTCTTCTCGTGGTATCTCACCTGGCCAAAAGCAGAGGGAGGAAGCAAACTTTCTCATGATTCTTACAAGGGCACGAATCCCATTCAGGAGGGCCCTTCCCTCCTGGCCTCATCTAATCTTAATTACCTCCCACAGACCCCACCTCCAAATATCATCACATTGGGGGATGGGGTTTCAATATATGAATTTGGGGGGGATGCAGACATTCAGTCCATAACAATCTTATTATTGAAAACATTAATACAAAAAGCACATCTATCACACGTTTGTTACTTTGACAACTGTATTTCAATATACTTGATTTCCTTACTAATCTTATTTTTCTGAGGAGTGTTTCGGAGGTTTCACCAGAGAGACAAAGGAGTCCATAGTTCAAAAAGGTTACACAATCTTTATGGGAAATCTCAAAATTCTCTAAACACACAAACACATATACACTCAGAGAGAGACGTATAACTCTGTTAAGTGGATAGCTTGGGTGGCCTGAGGAAGCTTGAAAGTATACCTATACATATGTTTTTCCCCTCAATTCCACATAAGGTGTATTTTGGGTGTCTTTCCTTTTGATAGGTGATCTGCATTTATTCCTTTCAAGATGAATAGCAGGATGGTACTTTTTGACACATTAAACACATGGAATAGAAGTCTGCTCATTACCTCTTCAGTTAAACTCCACAAAGCAAAACAATTCTTTTGAAAGTGATTTAAACATGTTAAAATATTTCATTCAAGTTCTAAATCTTTTTTGAAAACTCTTGAAAAAACTCCAGGACCTGAAGGTCTTTGGGTTATTTCTTTCAATCTAAAAAACGAGGGTCAGACAAAGTGCAATATGACATTACAGCATTTCCTACATCATACTCTTAAAAATATGGACACACAGGGCCCTGTGTGCTAAAATCCATCCAGGGAGGAATCTATTTATGCTTTCTTACTATTTCTATTTCTATTATGACTTCTATTTACGCTTTATTACTCATTCATTGATTTTTCTCCAGAGACTTTGAATCTCAATTAGTTATTATAAAATTATTTGTTTCCCTATAAGTTTTTAGTGGAAAGGTACAGCAGAGGTGCTTGACACCAATTCATGCCACACACCCAAGTCTGGGAGCAATTAACCAAGGGCCCATTTGTATAAGAGGATAAGGTGTTTTATGAAAAGGATTCATCTCAAGTGAAGAGGAAATGGAAACAGTACTCAAGCTTGGTCCCAGGACAATGAGCTGTTGTCAGAGGAGTGCCAATTTTTAGCAGAGAAAGAAATATACCTTTCAGATTGTTCTTTAGCAATTTGGGGCTTGCACAGATCTCAGAGGTGGTAAATATAACAGAGCTGGGTCACAGAAGAATCTCTGTGAATCTCCTGAAGCTACATTCTGGTCCCTGTGGTGGAATCTAACAAGTGTTAAACTTTTGGTTGTCTCAACATCCCTCACTTCCTCACTGTGTGGGTAGCAGTAACCTTCCCTTCACCCCCTGAGTCAATCAGCATAGTTCCATCTTCCTGCTGTAAGGATTGGTTTGCAGGATGGCACAGAACAAAAGGTGACCCGGTCAAAGTGAAGCTTGGGACTTGTATTTGATGGGTAGGGGAAGAAAAGTCTTGTTCCCTGGAAGAAAGTCATTTGTGGATGCAACACTTGGATTTGGTCAAGTTCTTTTGCCCCATGTGGGAAGCCAGCCTGAGGACAAGGCTGACCAAGAAGGGCAGAGAAACAACGTATTTGTGCAAAAATAGAGCTAAAGCACTGATCAAAACAGTCCTGACGTTCCTCTACTTCTGGGTTTTTCTGGTATGTAAGCAATATGATGCCTTTACCATTCAAACCACTTTGATTTGTTTTATTGTTGTTGTTTTTGGGAGCCAAAAGTACTGCTTATTTTGGCCAAACTCAACTGTGGTGACTATTGGGGCCTGAATTACAGAAAAAAAGAAAAGGGCAAGAGGCAAGAGAACCATGGTCGTCTGGACTCCTAGCCTCACAGCCCTCTGTGGAAATTTGTTCATGAGGTGATGATTAATGCCCCTATTTCATGGATTGAAACACATCTGCATCGAGAAGTCTGCTGGCGAGTCTCACTGTCCCATATGAGTTACAATGCAAGTTAAGAATGGAAACCTTATCTTTTTGTTCAACTTGCACAGGCAGCACAGATTATTATGGACTTCGAAGCACTTTTTTGAACTTTTAAAACCTAGAGGCATTTTACGAAATTCTTTCAGATTTGGGACATGTGTATGACTTGTGTTCCCCTGAAATTTACCTGCAAAGGATTACTAGCTGATCTGAGGTTGACTCTCTTTTTTTTTTTTTTTTTAAAGATTTTAGTTTTTTCCTTTTTCTCCCCAAAGCCCCCCCGGTACATAGTTGCATATTCTTCATTGTGGGTCCTTCTAGTTGTGGCATGTGGGACGCTGCCTCAGCGTGCCGCAGAGTGCATGAACTTAACCACTCGGCCACGGGGCCAGCCCCTGAGGTTGACTCTCTTTTATTGTCATTAGATGAAGATGACACAGTATAAATTATTGAGAGCACCCCACACCCCAATCAAAAAACTGTACTCCTGTTCCAGCTAACGGAATTTCTCTGGCTGGCAGGAAGGTTAAAGTATAATGAAAGCAATTGTTTATTGAGCAGTAACTTGATGTTAGGTATTGTTTAAGTGATTTACATGCATTATCTCATTTAATCTTTATCATTATGCTATTTTTCATACAATACAACATTATAAATGCAGCAGGAATGTGACCTGAGGGTGTTGTTAAGAGGTTGATGAGGGTTAATAACCTCAGATTACCTTGGGGCATTAACACATTACCATTCAACATGATGGAAGCCATCATGATCCCACTCAGGATGCAAGCAGATCTTTCTGAAATGGTCTGTGTCATTCATCAACTTGAAAATTGTTATTTTAGATGCTGCCACTAATCTTGTTCTAAAATCTTCAGTATTGGTCCTTCTGAGTTTGAATAATACATCACAATTTTGAAAATTTGCTTTCAGTACAGGAAGTAAAATTAATTTTTCAAAGTACATTGTTATTTTATATTTGAAAGTACTTTGATTGAATGCTTCATGCTTCATTGGTTGACAACTATATATTAAGGAGCTATAAAGAAGAGAGAGGCATTGCATTTCTGAATAACAGTGATGAAGAATCAATTTTTGTAACTGCATATCATCAGATTTTTATTATAAAATTGAAATCATGGTTTTATAGTTCTTCTGAGATATTTTAGAAAAGGTTGATTATTTAGATCTTTTCGTAAGAATAAACATGTATCTCCTATAATGTGCCTATAAGCTGTTTAGAAAACACAGTTGTGTATCTTATAATGAAGTTTTTATAAAACATTATTTCTTGATGGTGAATGCTATTTCTGACTGGAGTTTGTTATAAAATTAAAAATAAATTCCTCCATAGGAAACTTAACCAATGAAGAGATTTGAAGCATTTTGGGGTAAAAGTGGCAAAGATGTTGCCAATTCTGGAGCTACCAAACTTCGTAGTACATCACTGGATTATAAGATATTGGCTGGAGAAAGTTTTAAACCAGAAATTTGCCTTTTTTTTAAAAAGGCATTTTCTGACTTGAGGATATAATTTTTTCTGAGCGTTAGGTGTCACCCTCTCCCTCTTGTTTTCTTCTTGGGTCAGGTGGACCCATCAATATTTTTCTTCTTTCTGGAAGTTTCTTGACTTCACACTCAAACCCACTATAACTTTGTTGCACCCTTTCTTGGGTTACAAGCTAAAACCAAGCCTGGGTCATTATTCTCCATAAGTGGACAAGGCTGCAAAATTGCACTTTGCCAGTAGGTCTTACCATCTCACACGTGATTCATGAACTCTCTAAATTCAGGGTTTCAGGAAGACATTGGATTTCTACTAATTTGATCAACGTTTATAAACTTGAAAGCCTACCTTCAAATTTACTTAGAACAAGGCACACTTGTATCATCAGCGTTTCTCATTTACAATAGCTATAATGCTGAACGGCATTTTTTCTAGCAAGTGGTATCAAATACAAACATGTAATTAACTTATCTTAGCACTTCTCGTGAAGTGAGGCAGCTCCTGCCAATCCACGGAGCTTCCAAGACAGATAAAAGAGATGGCGAGGAGCGTTGCCTTCAATGCCTGCAGTATCTCTTTGTCTATCCACATAGAGATAGGGTTTCTTCTCATCACCTTCAAATCCCCTTAAAGCTCCACTCCTACCCATCTCTAAACTTGATCTTCTGACTACTGATCCAGATACCGATCCAGTTTTGGAACGAGGGAGCTGTCTTCACTGAATGCTGGACTTCGCTTGCCCAAGTTCTTGGCTAGTGCCCTGGCTACAACCCGTCTGCGGTAAAAAAAAGAAAATGTTTGCACTATACTGCCTGAATCCATGCTGTTACAGGGGTTTTTTTCATGCAAAGACATGAAAATTATGTGGACTGAAAATAATTCTTGAAATAAGCGTGCATGGACCCTTCACCTAATCAACGTGGTATTAAATAAAGACAGTAATCAGTTAGAATCAGGGACGGAGTTAGACGAATTGACCTGAAAGTCCTTGCAATCCTGACTGTCTCCGAATCTAAAGGCAGTGGGAGAATTGCACCAGTGATGAAACCCAGGTGCATTTCTATTGCTTCCTCTCTCATCTTTACCACCTATATCCAATTCATAACAAAGTCCTATTTAATCTTTTTACTTCTCTCCATCTCTAGTCTAGTCCAAATTATCATCTTTTACTTTATAATCGTCTTCTAACCTGTATTTCTTCTTCTTCCTGACTGCCTTCTGATCTGTTCTATGTAGTACCACCAGAGTAAAAAGAAATGAACTCATAGTTATGCCATTCCCTACAATGGCTTCCCATTGATTTTAGGATTAAATCTCAAATTCTAAGCTGGATAATAAGCCCTAAATGGTCTGTGCCTGCTTTGCTGTTCCCATCACCACTCCTCTGCCTAAGACTGGGAGCGACGATTTCTAGAATCCCCTTTGCTTCACAGTCCTGTGTTGGAAATTGCCTTCAGTAGGACCTGATGTGAGATGTGGAAGACAGAAGTGAAATGGAAGCAGCTATTCTCAAGCAGCAGTGGGATTCACACACAGGGCTTTGTCATATGCTCAGCAGCTTCATGGATCTTTCCGGAAACTCTATGTTGAGGTGGGCTTTACAAGCTTCCCTGAGGGTTTGCTTCCCCATTTGCACTCCAGAACTCCAAGTTGAAGCCGTTGGTGACCTTTTCTCAGATTTTCCAGCTGCATCTTTCTAGACTTTCACTTGTCTGGCTCTTCTCACTTTACTATAAGCTCTCATTCCTATATTAACCCACACCTGCCTACCTCTCCTGCTAATTCTCTGAATTCACTTTAAAACTTTTAAATAAATTTGCAATTCTCTTGTTCATAGGCTCTTTCTTTGCACCTTTGTTCAAATGCTTCTCCTACTCCCATACAGGCACCCTTCCACTAAGTTAGCTGTAACTTATCCATCTGGGGCTGAACATACATCTCACTTTCTCAGAAAACTCTTCCCTGAACCCTAGCTTAGTTCAGGTCCCCCAATTATGTATCCTTCTACATTTATTTAGGTGATGATTCTCTTAAAGGCTGTCTTCTGTACAGGACTGTAAGCTCCATATGAGCAGGGAATGGATCTGTTTTGGCCAGGAACTAGTTCAGCGCTTGGCACATATTGGCACTCAATAAATAATTGTTGAGTAAATGAATGAATGAACAAATGGAATGGGTTTATGAATCCATTCACTGGGTCCAGCTGACTAGACATAAAGGTGGTCAGATTGAACCAAGGTGGACCTTGTCCTCTCTGATCCGCCTTGTTTATCCAGGTCTTCCTTTCTCAAAGACACATTTTCCCTTTAGCTCATTTCAGTTTGGTAGATTTATGTGGTAACTTCCACACCCCATTTTTAAATATATTTATGGCATTGAACAAATTTTAATGCATGATGATTTAAAGTTTAATTTTTTAAGTTATGTCTTTTACGTGAAAAGCCTGAAGGCACAAGCTTAGTAAAATATTCTAATAATGAAAAGATCTGATGTTCTCAGCACTGGAAATTAATAAAATATCAAGCAGCACCCAGACGGTGGCCCTATCTGGACCTACATGGGACACATGCTTGTCCCCTGCTCAGGGACTCCCTCTCTCTGAGTAACGCTTCCATGTGTGTACTTTCCCCATTCCAATTATGGTGACAGATGACACTTCCCACTTGTATATTATACAGCACACGTTACAACAGCCAATCTTTTCATAACAAATATATTTTCTCCACTGTCTCCAAATACAATTTTAGTGGTTAATGTATCCGACAAAATGGTTCTCAGGATAATTTAGGTCAGATATTTTTGCTTAATTACCTGAGCTATTGTTGTCACTTCCCACGTCCCTTTGGCATGAAAGCCAGGCCCTCAGTGAGCACTGAGTTATAGCATGAACATGATGATAGTTCTCAGGGTATGATGCAGATGAATAAAAGAATGAAGCCATTAACAGAGCATGGATTGAAGCCAGAGAATGTCATCTCCTCTTCAAAGTAGGGGGCTCTAAGTAGATGGAACAGATCAAGGTTAATGATGGCCCAGAGCAGCTGTAAAACCTCTTTCTCCTTTTCCTACAGGCTTTCTCTTCTTCTCCTGTTTTCCAGTCTCCTTTAATCTAAGGTGGATAAAACAGAACACTGATTAAGCATAGGTTTTCTCTCTCTCTTTCTCTCTTTCTCTCTTTCTCTGTAAAGTCCTTTGGAACATACAGAAAGTTGCCCCAATCACCATATCTTTCAGATTGATTGCCCCTTCTGCCCATCTTGTGCTATTGTACCTGTCTGAAGGGCAGGAACTTTACAATCAATCGAGTTTGACCAGGAAGTTTTGATATTTTGTTCATCATGAATTTTTTGCACTAATTTTAGTTTTTAAAATATTGCATTAAAATATTTATCTCGACTACTGAGTTTTTGGCACTCCCTTAAATTTTGTGCCCAAGGTGACTACCTCACTCTGGTTCCAGCCGTTCTAGCACAGCAGGCATGAACATCCTTAGATGTGGACAGATATGAAGCTCATAAATGACTGTGTCATCACAATTACATGTAGCAATTTTCTTTCCAGTTTAGAAACCCAGCTATTTTATGATAAACCACATTACTGGAAATTGTGATGCTGTTTGTTTTGTCCAGCTCGACATGATCATTTAAACAGTAATCTTTAGAAATAGAGGACTGTTCATATTTCTCAAGTGGATTTCAATCTTTTGGAAAAAATGGTGTGGCAAAGGGAATTGAGTTCATCTTTATGCTCATTTGTACTCAGCCAATCTATGAATCTCACCACATATGCTTGGCAGTTAGTGCAAAGCAGATACGTATGGGTTTCTTAGATGGCAGTGAAGCCCTTTATTTTCTGGGGGTCATTTCTGTTGTTTTCAGAATGTGGCCTCTTGATGGCCCTGAGACCACTGTGTCCAGCTTGTGGTGCTGCCACACCGAAGTCAATGGCTCTGTGTTTCAAAGAAAATTAGCTGCAAGCATGCACAGACATGAAATGCACCAAAGATTTAAACAGATACCAACTACATTGTGAGTGGGGAAAATGTTAGGACATATTTAAAGGCCAGAGACTTTCACTGGAGAGATAAAAGACCAGAGAAAATATGTGAAATCACAGTTAAAATAATTTTGTTCTTCCAGAAAACATTCAAGTCAGTTGATCAAGAAAGGCTGATGCTGAAATGACTTTCTGTCTTAGTGTGGATGGAGAAAATCCTGCTAAATTCCATGCTGAGGTGACATCGAAGCCAAGGCCAGTTTTTGAGACAACTTTTATTGAAATGGAAAACAGTAACTTTAAATAAAGAATAAGGGAAATGCCAACAGAAATAAAAGACCCAGAATTCAGAGGACAACATACAGAACTCGATATACTAAGCCACACAAATGGAAACAACCAAAATAATTGCCAAATACACATGAAAATAAATGCAGCTTATCAGAGGTTAATGCTTTTTATATTTTCTTCACATGGCAACTTGTTCTGTGGTTAGATATAAAGGATTGGGGACCAGATAGGGCATGAGGCTTTGCTAATCCACATTGAGCCACTGCCTCTGTGTGACCTCAAGCAACTCTCTGGAGTTTGTTGGCCTCACTCAATCACACACACACACACACACACACACACACACACACACACACACAGAGTACTTTTACTTGGCTGATAAAAAGGGGAGGAATTAGGAAACAATCTGTGAAATGTGGCATCATCTTGTGGGATCAATGGTCACCTCTGGTAATTGCAGAAAAAGGGAATTAAGAGAGGTGCTCAGATCTGTAAGGGAGTCAAACCTCTCTTTTTTGGTTTTTGACGGGACAACTCTCATGAGCAGAGTGTTTACTGTGTGCATATCCCTGGCAAGGGTTTGGAGGATTAACTAGCCTGCTGATAGGAGGACAAACAGTTTAATCCCACTGGAGCACCTGCTATGAGGTGGGCTGGGCTCTTCTTTGTTTTTTATGCAACACATTCTGGACTCCATTGGCTTCTTAGATGTGTTGATGGGTTATTTTGGGGAGTAGAGGACCTTTCCCAGTATCCATCAAATCATAACAGAAGAGTCTGGCTACTTTGCTCAAGCATAAACTCTGCCAAACGATGCATTACGGGGCCACAGAGACACTGTGCCTTCAGTCGGGGCCTCCAGCAGTTCCATAGTCTTGGCCTATGCCACTCTCTCTGCCTGGTAGGTCTCCCCAGAAACTCCTTCAAACTGGGCTAGGAGCCCATTTTCCCCTCATCTGCTCCCAGAGCACCCTGTGCTTGTTTGCATTGTCACACCTTGTGCCTTACATGACTTAAAATAAACCCTTCGTGCAGCCCCCACCCACCTTTCTTCATCCCAGTTTCTCACTCTCTTTCCCTCCCTCCATTGTGCTCTAAAGCTGAACTAAACTGATTTCTGGTTTATCATCTCATATACTCTTTGTTTATGCAGGTCCTCTCTGGAGGTTTACGCAGATGCTCCTGTGGTGAATGGAATTATTGAGCTAATTCTCCACTGCCTCCCACCCTGGCCCCAGTATCTATGCTCTTTGCTATATAATGTTTTGCAACACCTCCCACTAAAGGCAAAGTGTAGCTTCCTGTCCCTCGGCCCCTTGACTTTGGCCTTGGTCATATGACTTGCTTTGGCCAATGGCACATGCGCAGAAGCGGTAGTGTGCAGGTTCCAAGCTGATTCCTAGCCTCGCAAGTTTCCATTAGCCCTTTTGTGCTTCTGCCATTGCCACGAGGAGAGGTTCTCCCAGGTAAGAACTGCCCCTTCAGCCCAGGCTCCAGAACAAGCACAAGTGGAAGAGAGTCACCCCAGTAGAAGGGCAGGCCTTCAGCAAGGAGACTGCAGCCACCACAGCGTGAAGCAGAGCTCCCCCTGCTAACGTGCAGATGCATGAGGAATACGTGCTTCTGCCACTTCATACTGTTTGCCTGGTGAACTTCTCCTTGTCCTTCAGGACTCAGCCAAGGGAACTTCTTTCAGGAACTGTCTACAGACACACTAAGACTTTGGCCTTTCTTCCCATATGCTCCTGTAGCGGGGGGTGAGGTTTACAATCTCATGCTCAGTGCCTCCATCCTTGTCAAATCTGGAATGTCAGTGTTTTCTTAACCCTTTCCTCAGACTATCCTCAGACCCCACACCCAAGCATTGCGCAAGTCCTCCTCTGTCTTTCCAAGGCCATGGAATCCCAGCTACAGCCTTCTATCTGGTTTCTCTGCTCCCACCCCTCTCTGTAGTTCTCTTCACGTAGTAGCCAAAGTTGCCATCATAAAAGTGAACTCCATTATGTCATGCCTCCACCTCCCTCTCACCCTCATCTCCAACCCTTCTTATCTTGCACTTCATGTTCAAATATGCTCTCTTTCATTCATTCAATAAAAATTTAATGACTTTGTGGTAAGGCACAAATTATAATTTCTATCATGAAGACTCTGCAACTTCTTACCTCCCTATCCACCTCACCCTCAAAACAATTCCCACTCTAATTCTTTCCTACTTATCTTTCAAGTCTCAGAGAAGTCGTTGCTTACTCTAGAACCCTTCTCTGAGTTAGATATCCCCATTATGTGCTTCTTGGATATTCTATGCATTCTCTATTTTTGTATGTACGTGTATTGCATATTTACTACTGCTCTTTAAAATGCTGGCTCATTGTAATACTGTTGACTGCATTTTTGTTCTTTTTCTTCTCCTTCCTCCTTCCTGTCCTCCTCCTTCTCTACTCTCTAGTTGTATTGTGTTTTATTTTTTACACAACACTATTCCAAACACCCCTTACATTATGTCATTACGTCTTAACCAAAACCCTGTCAGTAGGCAGGTGGGTTTAATATCTCCATTTAACAGAAGAGAAAACTGGAGTTCATGCTGGTTAATTGACTTTTCTAAAGTTACCCTGTTAGGGGCTGGCCCCGTGCCTGAGTGGTTAAGTTCGTGCACTCCGCTGCAGGCGACCCAGTGTTTCATTGGTTTGAATCCTGGGCGCGGACATGGCACTACTCATCAAACCACGCTGAGGCAGCGTCCCACATGCCACAACTAGAAGGGCGGCAACAAAGAATATACAACTATGTACTGGGGGACTTTGTGGGGAAAAAGGAAAAAAATTAAAAAAAAATCTTTAAAAAAAAAAAGTCAGTTAAAGTTACCCTGTTAGTGAATGTCAGAAGTAGATTTCCAACTCCCAACCAAAGCTTATTCTATTTCACCGCATCTCTTGATTTGAAAAAGGTCCTGCTCAGGGGCTGGCTCCGTGACCCAGTGGTTAAGTTCGCGCACTCCAGTGCGGCAGCCCAGGGTTCAGATCCTGGGCGCGGACATGGCACCGCTCATCAGGCCATGTTGAGGTGGTGTCCCACATCCCACAACTATAAGGACCTGCAACTAAGATATTACAACTGTGTACGGGGCGGGGGGCTTGGGGAAATAAAGCAGAAAAGAAAAGAATGGCAACAGTTGTTAGCCCAGGTGCCAATCTTTTAAAAAAAAAAAGAAAGATTGGCAACAGTTGTTAGCTCAGGTGCCAATCTTGAGGGAAAAATAAAAAAGAAAAGAAAAAGGTCCTGCTCATAAGGGGTCAGGCATAACTGGGAGTGCCCGACATCTAGACAGACACTCACAAAGTTAAGCAAAAGGATGTCCACTATATTCAGTCCTCTCTATTCCTATAGGTGAAGTCTATAGGATGTGGTAGTTAAGAGACAGATTGTGAGTAACAGAAGCTGACACTGCCTTCCAAAGGTTTAACCAAAGGGTTAAAAAAGTGAAAAGACTTTTTGGAGCATAGGGAAGAAACATTTTCTCAGTGAATCTGATGATATGCCTGTAATTAAGTCAAATAGGTTAAAGGCTTGTTATGCTAGCATTAACATGTAATTCATCCATTGAATTACAATGAGATTCATGTAAGGATTACACGTAAAATTCCATGTAATGAGATGTATTCATCATCAAAAGCTTTTTGCCCTTTAAGAAAATGTTATAATAATTATCCCATGAACGTGAAAAGTCAATAGAGGTGAAAACGCATGTCTTTTTATACCATCATTGTGATTGTATTTATATTGGCAAGGCCTAACCCTGCTGACATTTAACTTTCCAGGGAGAGAACCCGGGCCGCTGCCCTCTCCTCCCATCTCACCCTTTCCTCGTGGGCCATCCAAGAGATGCTCTTTGCCCTCCTTCTCATCTTCTCTACCAGAGATACAGAAACAAGAATCTTGTTTCTCAACTTACAAAACAGATAAGTTAGAATGTGATTACTCGCTTTACAAAAGAATTCACAAGAGACTTCCTTCAAAAACTCTCTTCTTTTCATTAATTGTGGTTTTTCTTAAAGTGAAGGCTCAGAAATATTGAGAATAGGGGCTTTAAAGATTATTACACATTTAATGTAAATTAATCCAAAATTTGTGCAAACATGTATTGTAGGTTTATCAGTGAAAAATATTAGAAATCTTGAGGATATTTATATGGACTTCAGTGATTTAAAAGTAGAGGTGAGTTTGGAGAAAACTACAACATAGATAACCATTTAAAGAGCTGGCTAAATGCTTAAAGTATTATAATCCAGCCATGGAAGTAAGTTTTTGCCCAGGTGTCCAGATCTATAAACAAAAGTTTACCTGAATGATACCAGACAATGAGTTCTGAATAAACAGTTTGGCTCACCATAGAATCCATAGCCAATCTAATGCACATAGAGTTGAATTTTTAAAAATTCTACTGTTGTCTTTTATCCAAGGGAAAATGAAAGTGGTAAGAGATGAATATGGAAATGTTAAATGCGACAATTTTAAGGCAAAATTGAATAATATATAGGTAGGTTATTGGTATCTCAACACTGGATTATTCTCTAACTTTAGCCACCACATGAATAAGGTTAATTTTATCTAGGTCCGTGATGTGTCCCATGAACAAAGTAGCAGAAGTAAAAGAGGGTACTTTACTTTTCTTGTGTTCATCACTGATTTTAGGAAACATCTGTCCGTGTAAGTGCAAAAATTTTCAAATAATTTTGTGTAAGTATGCAAAATATTTCACAGTAGGAAAATAGCATCGAGACAGACTTGGTCTTTTAAAAGAAAATGAAATGCAGGCATGCTTTGTTTAGAATTTTCAATGTGATTTTAAAAGACGTTTCAGCCATAAAATATCCTTTACCTATGGCTGCATAGGAAAATACCTGTCACTCATAGGCTTTTACTTTTAGTCATGCTTAATCAAGAAGAGTGTCATTTAGAGTATGAGAATTTAATTTGATGTGTATCTTTAATGTATGTACCATGTGATGTCTTAATTTTGTATGGGTCAGCAGGTGCTTTTTACTGAGACTGCTATTATCTGAGGTAAATTCTCTAGTCTTCTTTCTGTACAGTCTAGTTTCTTTTATGCAAAAGAGATAAGGCAAGTGTCTTTATAATTCTTTTTTTTCAGTACATGGAAACTGATGGAAGATCTTATGTTCCTAAAGAATCAAGATAGCCATTGCCAGAGCTCACAAAGTCAGCTCTAAGGACTGAAGGAGGCTGGCTGTCATCTTGTGTTGTCATGGAAGCTCCTTGAAGAAGCCATATAGTCACCAATGTACCTGTGACTAAAATGGTACGTCCAATAGCCAGTGGAATTTGTGAATAACCACTGACGTTCTTCGCTATTAAACTAATTTTCTTCTCCAATAGTCTTCTTCACAGGAGAGAAGGAGCAACTTATTTTTTAACAATGTTAAATTCTAGTCCAAAGTTTACTTCCTCCTCCATCACAATTTAGTCAACTTTCACTTATTCATCCATTGATATTCCATTTATTTGTTTATTCAGTAAATATTTATCGCTTTATGGCTGCGTCAGACAGTTTTCATGGCCCAGTAAGGAATATAAAAAATAAAGATGAATCATGGCCACTGTTTTCATTTTACTTATAATATTGAAAGAGACAATAAATAAGATGGTTAAATAATCATAATGCAAGGTAACAATGTGGTGAAACCCCTAAAAGAGGTTCATACCAAATGGTATGAAGCTTTGCATTCACTTTTCAGGCAAATAGGCAAAGTTTTATGAAGAATACGAAATGTGACCGATGATGGTCGGATTTCTGTGAATAGACAGGAAAAGGACTTTCCAGTGGAAGGAAGAGCAATAACAATGGCATGAAAACTGTGAAAATTGATATTGTCCTTGGGAAATAATGAACAGTTCGGCTTGCCTGTGTTGGTAAATACTGCAAGCCACTAAATGCCTTAAAGAGGTTGCAATTTATTTAGTAGGAAATGGTGAATCATTCAAAGTTATGGCACCTTATCACACCATGATCAAAATAAGGAAGGAAGATTGATCTGGCAGCCATTTTACAAAAGGGTGCTATTCGAAATCATATTGTAATCACACTTGTGAGAATTTATGGGGACTTTAACTATGATGATAAAGAGTAGCAAATGAAAAGCGGGGATAGAAATGGCATGGCTGGTGACTTACTTGTCTTGTGTGGGGTGGGGAGAAGTGTTGAGATGAAAACATAGAGTCAAAAAAGATGCCAAGATTTTGAGCCTGCAGCGCTGAGATGATAAAATCATCATTAACTAAAATTGTGAAATTAAAAAAAGCCACTGGGCTGTGGGGAAGACGATGAGTTGAGTTTGAGTATTTGTTAACTCATTCATTCAGAAAACTTTCCTAAGCACCTCTTAGACAGATACCCTTTAAATGATTATTTAAAATGTGTCAGGCCTTATGCTAAGCGAAGTAATTCAGATGGAGAAAGATAAGTACCGTATGATTTCACTCATATGTGGGGGATAAAACCAAAACAACAGCAAACACATAGAGACAGAGAATAGACTGGTGGTTACCAGAGGGGAAGGCAGGGGAGGGCAAAAGGGGTAAAAGGGCACAGGTGTAGGGTGATGGATGGCAATTAGGCTTTGGGTGGTGAACACAATGTAGTCTTCACAGAAACTGAAATATAATGATGTACACCTGAAATTTATATAGTTATAAACCAACGTTACCTCAATAAAAAAATATTAAATAAAATGTGTCAGGAAAGGAAATGGAAAAACAACACTTTTGGAGCTCTCATTGACAGCCAAAAGCTTTTTTGTTTTAAACACTCCCTTTAGTAAGTTTTAGAAACTTTGCTTTGTTGAGAGTTTAGAGACATCACTTTGTCGATATGAGATTATATCTTTCTTTCTCTTTTGGTGTGAAGGTGGTATTATATTAAGTGATAGTGATGCAACCAGGTAGTTGTTTTTTTTTAAACTTTTAAGTTTTATGTAATTTTAAAGTTGCAAGATAGTGCAGAGAGTTCCCAAATAGTCTTTACTCAGCTTCCTCTAATGTTAACATTTTACATAACGTGATTGTCATAGTCTGTGTTCCATCTGGAGGGTCTCCTGACAGGGTGGATAATTTTTGAAAAATTTGCCTATAGTAAAACTCATTCTTTGTGGTATATGTTTCTGTGGGTTTTGACAAATACATAAATTTGTGTATTTACCACTATGGTACCACAGAACGGTTCCATGGCACTGAAAATTCCCTTATGCTGCCCCTTTGTAGTCAAGCCCTCCTTCATTTTCAACTCCTGATCACCACTGATCTGATTTCTATCCCTTTAGATTGGCTTTTCAAGAATATCATATGAATGGAATCATACAATATGCAGCCTTTTGGTTTTAGTTTCTTTCACCGTGAAAAATGTGTTCAAGATTCATCTCTGTTATTACATGGAGAAATCGTTCATTCCTTTTTATTTCTGAGGAGTATTCTATTGTATGGATATACCACCGTTTGTTTATTCATTCTCCTGTTAAATGGCGTCTGGATTGTTTCCAGTTTTTGGAGATTATGAATAGAGTTGCTATAAATAACCACATATAGGTTTTTGTGTGAATATATGTTTTCAATTCACTTAAGTAAATACCTAGATTGCTGGTTGCATGATGTTATACAGTATCTATATATACTATCTATATTATTATTCTAATAGATGAGTAGTGATAACTCATTGTGTTTTTATTTTGCATTTATCTATTGACTAAGGACATTAAGCATCTTTTCATATGCGTTTTTGCCCTTGGTGTCTCTTTGGTGAAGTGTATGTTGATATCTTTTACACGTTTAAAAAACTTGGGTTGTTTGTTTACTTATTGTTGACTTTTGAGAATTCTTTGTATATTCTAGATACAGTGCTTTATCAGATATGTGTTTTTCAAATGTTTTGTCCCACCTTATAGCTTGTTTACTTGTTTTAATTTCTTAGAGTAGTTTTTGAAGAGAAAAAGTTTTAAAATTTTTTAAAGTTCTATTTGTCAGTTTTTTATTTTATGGCTAATGCTTTCGGTGTTGTGTCTCAAAATTCTTTTCCAACCTCATGATTACACAGATATTCTATGTTTTTTCCCCTTAGAAGTTTGCGAAAGGCACCATTCTCTAAGAAGACATAATAATGTTAGACGTGTATTCACAAAACAAAGATCTTCAAAATACATGAAAGCAAAACTGATATATCTGAAAGGTGAAATAAACAAATCTACAATTTTACTTGAAGTTATTAACACCATTCTCAGTAACTGAAAAAAAGAAGTAGGCAGAAAATAAGGAAAGATATAGATGATCTGAACATCTCTATCAACCAGTTTGACCTCATACTCATTTCCAGAACGCTTCCTCCAATGGCAGCAGAATACACATTCGTCTCAAAGGCACATGGAAAATTCAGCATATTCTGGGCTATAAAACAAACCTTACAAAACTTGAAAGAATAGAAGTCATACAAAGTCTGTTCTTGGACCTATTGGAATTAAACTAGAAACCTGTAACATAAAATTATTTGAAAATAACCAAATGCTTGAAAATTAAACCATACACTTATAAATGATCAATGGGTTAAAGAGAAAATCTTTAAAGAAATTAAAAAATATTTTAAACTGAAACAAAGAACAGATGGAACAAATAGAAACATCTTGCATGTTGTTCACCTTTGCCATTAGATCTTTTAACATATTAATCATAGTTATTTTTAAATTCTCTTTCAGATAGTTCTAACATCTGTGTCGTATCTGAGTCAGGTTCAGAAGATTGCTTTCTCTCTTGAAAACTTTGTTTTTTTTTTTTACCTTTTGTATACCTTGTCATTTTCTGCTGAAAGCCAGACATCTTACGTAGTAGTAGGGACTGAGGTAGCTCGTTTCTATGCTTTGAGATGAATACTTTTTTACCATCTTCTAGGCCATCAGCAGGGAGACTGGTGTTAGTCTAATCAGGAGTTGGGTTCTTTCCAACTCTCTAGGTCCCTGGGCTGAGACTGGTTCCTCCAAACCTTTTTTTTTTCCTTTAATAAGAGAGTTTTTCTTAAAAGTAATTTTATAGGGATTATAATGGTTTACAACATTATGTAATTTCCGGTGTACATTATTTATCAATTCCTGAATACACTTCCTCGTGCTCACCCCCAGTAGTCTAATTTTTATCCATCACTGTACACATGTGCCCCTTTGTCCCTTTCACCCTCTCCCTAACCCCCTTCCCCTCTGGCAACCACTAATCTGTTCTCTTTATCCATGTATTTGTTATCTTCCACATATAAGTGAATTCAAGAAGTAGTTGTCTTTTAAATTGAGGTCCACTGATTTTCAAGAAATCTCTAAACCCTCTAAAATGTGGTGTAAAATTTTGTGTGATTGTGGGTAAATGAGCCTCCATAGCTTTCATAATTCCTCAAAATGGTCCAAGATTTAAAAGATGATAAACAATAACCCCTGTTTTATGACATTTAAAAATATTCATCCTACGCTCTTCTTTGTCACTACCTAATGCTTTCAAAAGCCCCAATCTTAAACTTAAATTGCTACTACAGGTTCTTTGCCAAATTCTATTCAAAGTGAGAAATGAGAATGAATTAGCAAATAATTAGGTCTGTGGAGCCCAATCACAAATTTCAGAAAGGGCTACTGTACTATGTGTTAATTGCAAAACTAAACAAATCTGTAATCCCTGTGCAATGTAGGAGCCACGTGGGTCACTGCTGCTTATCACTTGCTTATGTGAAGGGCTGGTAGATGGAACTGATCCAAAGGCAAGAGATAACTGATGAGTGGTCCTGAGATCCTTCCAGAAGATAAAGGTAATGGAGTCCCAGGTGCCCATGAAACACATTTCTACTTTTATAATAAAAGCCAATAGGAAAAATATGATTTCCTTTACAGAAGCTGATTGCACAATTTGTCAAAATTATTTACTTTAGAGTATGAGATGGATTCTGGAGTACTTTACTGAAATTTAGAGGAAGAAATTTTTGCATTTTATAAATTGATTTTTTTTTGAGAGGTAGAAATTGTTATTTCTCTGCGATGTTTTTACTTTTTTATTTTCTGAAATTACTATTGACAATTGTGTTTAAGAAATCACATCAAGAAAAGGGAAGGATTATTTGGCACCAATTCAGTGGAGTATTTTTATTACTTGCTGGGAAAACATCAAGATATGCCTCTGTTACAGGCTGAATTGTGTCCTTCCCAAAATTTATATTTTGAAGTCCTAACTCTCAGTACCTCCGACTGTGACTCTTTTTAGAGATAGGGACTTTAAAGAAGTGATTAAGTTAAAATGAGGTTATAAGGGGGGTGTCCTAGTCCAATACAACTGGTGTTGTTAAGAGAAAAGGAGATTAGGACACAGTCACAAACAGAGAGAAGACCATGTGAAGACACAGGGAGAAGAAGGCCGTCTGCAAGCCAGGAAGAGAGACCTCAAAACAAATCAAAGCTGCCAACACTTTGGTCTTGGATTTCTGGCCTCCAGAAGTTTCAGAAAATAAATTTCTGTTGCTTAACCCACCTAGTCTGTGATATTTCATTATAGCAGACCTGGAAAACTAATGTAGCCTCCAATATCATCTTACTACTCTGTTTTATTGACCCATTTAATAAAATTGTAATCTTCAAAAGATGTTAAAGATATTGTTGATATTGTGATAGTCAATATTCATTCTTCAGTTCATATTGCAAAATATGCATCTCTTTGCAGATATTTTATGGGTAACATGCATGCAATTATATCTAGCCACTAAGTTTTCTAGGGAGACCACTACAAAATGACCATAGTACATATTAACACCTGTAAAGAAAGCATCATATCAAACAGGAGACGTGCACGTTCTGTTAAGCCATGAGAACAAGATCTTATCTTACATAGGTATTTTAAGCTAAAATTACTTTAATCTGGTACATTGTCAAATATGGTGCCATATCTGTGGCAATTTTATCAAATTTATGGAAAATAGGTATTGTAGTAACCATACACAGAGTGTTAAAATGTTTCCAGCTTACAGATATTGGAGCTTCATATACTTTTCTATGAAAAATGTATTGTTGATCCATAAAACTCAACCACTAAAAAGACATGGTTATGCAATAGGGTGTAGAGGCCAATATACTTTGATGATAGAATGAATGGATCTGAGTCCTGGATCTGCCACCTGTATGACTTTGGGGATGCTATTAACTTCTAAACCTCAGTTTCCTCATCTGTAAAGTGGGGATCATTATAGAATACTGTGAAGCTCAATGAGATAATGCATGTTGAGTACTTAGTTTAAGCGCTTGGCAAATTGTAGGTGCTCGATAAATATTATCTATCATCATCATAATCAAAATCATTTTCAGTAAATTAATAAGTGATGAAAAAGTGTTAACCCAAAGAAAAACAGAGAAAAATGTCAGAGATGGTTTTAGCTATATAATTATCCAGAAATATCAGATTAGGTTTTTATAGACACAGCATTAAACTTGGGGTATTTAATTTTCATGGCCCAGTGGAGGAAAATTAAGCTGTAAGGACATATTATTCAGCTGAGGTCCTTGAACCAAGTTTTCATGGAAACTTTTTATTTCCTTTCAGTAAGAAGCTAATTGTTCATTATCTTTGTAAATCTCTGTTGAAATGAAAATGGTCAGAGGTGAGTATACTTAAAAGATGATAGAGAAATAAAGGTTATAATATTAATTTATTTTATATATTATAGGGCAAAGTATATGGTCTGGATAGTATGTGTGACTTCTAAAATGAATTCTCTCTGTAGCTGGGTAGGAAAAGACATAACTGATAGGTGTTTTCCTTATAGTCAACCTAAGGTATGTAATGAGAATACTGTACTTTCTGGTAAACAGGATGCTCTGAACCAGATACTATGAGTACTTTCTAAGGCAAGATATTTAATTACATAGGAAATATTTACAAAAGAGAAACTCATCCCAGTATCTTCTCTTCTGGCATCAAACGGCATGATCTAGGGGAATGCACATCAGACATTTAAATCAAACCGTTCATTTACCTCTTTGCCCAAGAATTCATTGAATGGCAGAATTTAAGTATCACCACTGGCAGATACAGTCTTTCAATCTCAGCTACTCTTCAAACTGTGCCAACAGCATATATTGAGCTCTGTTTGAGTCAGTGTGGTGCTTGATGCCACGAAACACAGTCTTCCTAAGGCTTATTTTCCTCTCTGTAGGGAAATGATCCAAGACGAAGGTGACAGGCTTTATATTTTTGAACTAGTAATTCTGGCTGGGTCAGTATATTAGGAAGTCTAGTATATTTTGCCTGCATTTACTGTCATGGTGCAAAGGGCTTGTTCTGAATTTGGTAGACACCATTACTTAGATGAGGACTTCAGACAACTCCTCAGAAGTGAGCACTCAGAGGTCAAGGAGGCCTAAGAGAAACAATTTAATTAAAAATTGGCAGTAAAAATATTGTCAGCCTAGAGAAGGAATTAGATCAATTAAATATTGGAGGGCATTCATCATTCTGAGCCACAGTAAACCAGATGAATAAATGGTATATATTCCTTTCTATGCAATGCAATAGTTTTACCTTTGAATTCACAGTGTGAAAGTTGCTTTGCTTACCTCAGTATCCTTAATTTTCAAAGCATATTCACAGTTTAAAAAAAAATTTTGGCCAAAGGTCCTCTGTGATAGATACACCCTAAGGTGACCCTCCACATGTTATATCCTTGTATAATCCCCTCCCCTTGAGTACAAGTGGAAGGTGTGACTTCTTCTAATCAACAGAATGAAACAAAGGAGATGGGACGTTACTTCCTCGATTGAGTTACATTAATAAAGCTCTGTTTTAATAGGCTGGAGCGAGAGAGATTCCCCAGATGGCATTAAACAAGTAAACAGCCATGTTGTAAGCTACTTATCTAGAGGGCTCCTGGCAGGAAACTGCAGGCAGCCCACAGGACCTGAGAGAAGCCTCAAACAGGCAGCCAGGAAGAAGATGGGGCCCTCAGTCATGCAGCCACATGAGAATGAATTTTGCCAACAACCTGAATTGAGCTTCTCCAGTCCACTCTTAAGATAAGAACACCTGGCCAACACCTTTATTTCAGCTGTGCGAGATCCTAAGCAGAGAAATCATCTAAGCCCTGCTCAGACTTCTGACCCACAGAAATTGTGAGACAATAAATAATGTATTGTTTTAAGCCACTAAGCTCATGGCAGTTTGTTATGTAGGAATATATGTAACTAAATAGCGGCAAATAGTGAATGAGATACTCACACTAACGTTAATTCGAAGTCATTCTTATGCAAAAATTGCTGTTTAAATAATCAAAAGCTGCAATTTGATCATTCTTTCCTCCCTGTAAAGTTCCTGTAAACTGTAAAGTTTTTTTCCGCTCATTCATAAATCAGAAAACTGAGTAGTGTTCCTATTTTAAGGACTTTTATGATATAAAGTGATATACAGAGCAACTATGAAACTAAGTACATAGATGGTCACACACACACAAAAATGAAATTGTCCAAATGTCTATATTGAGAGTTATTTGCTTTTTAAAAAAATGCTCAAAATGATTGTCTTCTGGTTGGAAAGAAAAATAGCATACAATTTCAAATATTCTTAGGAAATCAGGTTGGTGAGCACTCTCAGTGGAAAGGGAACTTAGGACTGAACTGTGGAGGGCCTTGAATGTCCAGTGGAGGAGTCTGAAATTTACCTGAGAGTGAACTGGGAACCTTAGAATTTTAATGGGCTCCACTTGCCAGCATCATGTCAGACTGGATGACAGCAATAGCACAAGTAGAGAGGTCCTTGCCATTCTGTTTCATACTCATGGTTTATGCAGTGACCTGGGCCAAACACTGGGACTCAAATGGTATAATATACAGTCCCTGGCTTCAACTAACCTAGACTCTAGGAGAAGGATGGCTCTATATATTAAACAAAAAGTAATAATGTAAGATGTAATCCAAGTACTGAAAGAGTTAGATTCAAGTTCAGTAAAAGGTTAGACAGCAGGAAAAGAATTCAAATAAAGCACTTGAGCAAGGTGTTTATAGAAGAAGGGACTTAACAGGACCAACAAAATAGGGTAAGCCTAGGTAAGAGGGATGGGAGATTATTCCAGGCTGAGCATGATCCCATCCAAATGTGGGGTTTTATATGTTGTATACAGGACAGGAAGGGTAAGTAAGCTTGGCTGAAATTGGGAGCTGATAGAGAGAAGAGTAAGAATCTAATTTCCATGAAGACAGGAATTTGGTCTATTTTGCTAACTCTTCTATTCTCAGTACCAAGAATGGAGGTTATTATACAGTAGGCACTCAATAAATAGTTGGAGAAGGAAGAAAGGAAGGAGGGAAGGAGGGAAGGAAGCTGGAAAATGGGTAGAGTAGATATAGGAGAGCTTTGGGAGTCTTACTTACGCAAACAATTATATCATCAAGGTTCTTCTGTTCCAACAACAGATGCTGATGCTGGCTGACTATACCCAAAAAGTATTTTTCAGATTGCTTACAGGATTATTGTGAGGGCTAGGAATCAGACTTGAAGCTCAGCTTACAAGAACAGAACAATGCCACAGGGCTGGCTTAATGAAGAAACTCCTGCCCCTTCTGTGGCCCTACTGAACCTAAAAGCCACTGCATTTGCCCACCCCCCATGCCACTTCTGCACCAGGAACTTGACTTTGCAATCGCTGGGAAACCAACATCACTACTGTTGCCATCACCAAAAACTGGATGCCTCAATCCTTACAGCAAAAATCGAAAACTTCACACAGAGCTTGTTCACTTCCAAATCAAACTGTTATGCAAATATATCAGATTGATGGAACCCGAGTCACATCCTTGCTGGCTAGCTGCAAGGGAAGCTGGAACTTTTAGGTTTGACTCCTATGTCAGAGAAGCAGAACTCATTATGTGAAGTTTCTAATTATAGGAAGTCTACCCAAAATAAGAGCAGCAGATATGAATATGACAGATGTTTGCTGTGCAGTAGATTAAAATCAAAGCGTAAGCTAAATGTCTAGCATGGTAATTTAGGAAGTTAATCTGACAATATCATGGTGGACATCCTTGTGTGATCAAATACAGGATCCCATTTAGATCATTATTTACTTATCTTAAGCATTAAATTAGGCTTGCCCTAGAGTGGTAGCTGTGAGAATTTTAAGGGCATGATGAGATAAGCAGATATTGATGACACTACATTGTAGGGAGGGAAAAGGAGAGGGAGAGTCAGAAATGACAGCATGGTTTTTAGACTCAGAGAGTGTTGATGCTATAAAGTGAAATAAGAATGTCAAAGAAAAGAGAGTTTGGGATGAGAAATATCTCATTTGGGGTCTACTGTAAGCATGAGGGCAGGGATTTTTCTTTTCATCTTTGGATGTCAAGAATCTAGTACAGAGGTGGAAGAGGGTAGGGAACTCAATAAACACCTAACCACCTAAACAAATACGTTGAATGGCCATACAGGAGGAAGCCGGGGACCAGGGGAAGGACCAGAGCCAGAAATAACCATATTCATATGTGTCAATAAAATCCGGAAATTCTGGGGAAGCAGGGAGAAAAGTAAGTGACCAAAGAATGAATCTTAGGAGAGAGAGACAGTTTGACATAGGATCAGAAAAATAAGCCAACAAAGCAGACTCATAAGGAAGAGATCAAAGAAGCAGAGAGAAAGCTTAGAGGGAGTGACTTTACACAGTCTTTTGTACCTGAGAAAAGAAAAAATTTCAGAGGTAACAGTAGCTCATGTTTATGCAAATCAGAGACTAAGACTTGAGAAATGTGCTTCAATAACTCATTATTTTTAAAAATCTTCTTTAATTAAAACTTCTACTAATATCACTGGAAATACGTAAGATTAGAACAAAAATTCTGATGTTAAAACATACACACCTACATGCACATACTCAAGAGACTGGTAGAACAGGACTTACATTGAACGGGCCTTAAAATTTTGTCCCATCTAATCTCCCCATCCACAGCATCAGAGCCCTTTCCTTCAAGACCCAGATTAAATATCCCATCTGCCCCAGGTGGCTTTCCACAGTCACCTCAACAGGATAATCCTGAACCTGAGACTGTTCTTGATATGTTGAAAGTGCTATTTTTTAACTTCCGTGGAATTCCTAACAAAATATGTGAATTTTTAAAATCTGTTTACTAAGGGAGCAACTCTGGGTCAGGTGGCTGGATTAGAAGACACTCATTGCACTAGAGATTGTCAACAGAAGAACCAGAGAATAAAGAGGCTACATTCTTATTTGATTCAGATTTAGAAAAATTTGAAAACACGCAGTCACATTTAGCTTTCCGTCCCTCACTCCCCTTTCCCAAATACTCCAGATCAGTTAAAGGCTGCACAAGCTAGGGAGCAAAAGGAGAAAGCAAAGGAAGCAAGAATTTGCATTTTTCCTATTTCTGTGATCTCAGAAGGATTTGAAAAAATCAGTGAGGAGAGGGAGGTAGAGTCTCATTGCTCCTATCTGGAGCTCTAGGGCACCGCTCCAAAGGAATGTATTGGGATGTGATGTAGAAACAACAGGGCAGAGATGCCTGTGGAGTAAGTTAGGGAAAAGTGAGCACCACTGACAGCCCCAGTCCTCCTATGGCCTCAAGAAGATGTGGGAGAAGCATTAGCCTTCCCTGTACTCACGAGAGAGGGTTCAGAAATTATCTGAGAGAAATCGGGAAAGCACACTTGGACAAATGTGAGAGCACCAGTGGATGTGCAGAGGGTCTCAGTGCTGAGCAAGGGCGGCTCAGGGCAGAGGAAGCCAAATTGAGGATTGCTGTAGAACGTGGCTACATGTCAAAAGATTGCTCATGTGGAACAGGACACACCCAAGGATCAGACTGGATAAGGAGGTCCACACACGGCTGAAGTAGATCAAGTTTTGAGAAGCAGAAGAAGTCTCCCACAGTCTGTGTTCACGTAAGTCACCAGAGCATAGCATCAATTCCAGGGGAAAAAAGGGTGAGATTGGGGAAGACTGAATGTGGATGAATTTTAAATGCCAAAATGATGGAAAGACTGAATTTGACGAATCTATTTGGAAGTGACTAGATTAAGATTTCTGTATCAGACAGGAGAGAGGCTCAAGCTTTGGAAAAATAGTTAAGACATTTTTTGGGGCTTTTTGTTGATTGCGTGACTAGGAAATTCCTGCCCATCAAACACTGATTAGTCCTATCCATACCAAATTCCCTGTACCCTGTTTTATCCCTGGTATTTACATGCAATAATGTCACCAGTTCCTGCCTTAATCATTTGTATACTCGCTAGAAGGCATATCACTTATCTGGACAGAATGCAGGTTAATAAGCTTCAGAATAGCCCAGACAAATGAAGATTAGAGCCCATAAAAGGGACAAAACCACTAAGTTAGGTGAGGAACTTGAGAAGATCATCAAGAAACTCAGGGGCTCTTGGCAACCAGTATCAGCTAACATAAGCAGTGCCTAGGTAGCTAGCAAAGGAGGGTGACTGAGACAGGTAGACTTCAGCATTGGAGGAGGTTCCTGAGAGGCAATAATTAGAGGTCCATTAGGCAGGTGGCCTTTTCTACATCAGGTATCTCTAACAGAGATCTTGTGTTGAGATCAAATTCCATGGGAAGAACTTAGAACCTTGGGTGAACTTCTAGAGAAAGTCAGTTTTAAGGGTAATGGGAAGTACAACAGACAAAGGTGGCTAGGGAATGTGTCAGGGTGTGTCAGATAACTGTCATACAAGGAGAAATCAGAAAATCTAATTTAATGTTGAGTTGTGGTCCCTGCTCTTTTATTTCCCCTGGATAAGAATAGAATTGGTCTTAGGGTCTGGGGTATAGGTGAGTCTGTAGCTGGTGAATAAATGACTCCAGTTCTGTGGTGGTTGATGACCAATTCCTAGTGTCAGCCCTCATTATCCAGGCCCAGCCCTTTGAATGCCATGAAACTTTGGCAGTGCTCTTCCAACATCAAGCTACCCTCTGTATTTTCTCTTCACTTCATCTGCCTCAGCCTGTCACAACTCACTTTCTGCCACTTCATCCTCTGGGAGTCCAGTTTTGCTCCCTTTCATGGTAGATTCCCAGACAAATTCAAGGAGCTCTAGAGGTGCTGGTAACGTAGTATTTTATGATCATACTGCCAAAGGAAATTTTTGGACTGATCAAATGCTGAAATATATTTGAGAAAATTATGGAGACTTTAATATTTGACTTAAATTATCTTCAGAAGGAACTCCAAGACAAAATGGACACTCCCAGACATCCATCAAAATTTTCGTCATGCCTTCTGTTCTATCAAGTCTGCACCTACCATCAATGAGCCCCAAAAATGCATGCCTGCTCTTTCTCAACTACCAAAGTCCCCAAAGAAATGTAGAAGAAGGCCCTGAATCTCATTTATGTAATAAGTAAGGAAAAAAGGTCTTCCTGCTCCAGGTTCATTTTGAGTGGCAAGAGCTTAAAAAAGTGTGTCTTGCCTGTCAATTACAAATGAAGCTTAACAAGAGCTTTTGTTTAAAAGTTGTACATTCCAGTGTTAATATGGTTCTTCCTGGAAAAGCAGCTGCCTTTTATGGATTTAAAAGAGCAACTGAGTTTTATCAAAGGTTCCTCTTTCATGTTCTTCGATTGCTAAGCTATATAAGTTAACCAAAAGATAACTAAGCATTAACCCATGTTGCCTTTTGTTTTTTATCTTCTTTTGAAATCCCATGAGTTTAGCTAAGTACATTAAATGGAGCATAAATCTTTATGTTGTTTTCATTAAGTCACATATTTGGAATATATATCCAAGACTATTTGATCAATTGTAAAATATTAGCTGCTGCTCTGAAGATTTGTGACATGGATTTTAACAAATGGACAAACATTTCAGGAGCACAGAGAAAATCATTGCCTGCACAGCATGGATAAGTTATGACACACGAGTTTAAGAACATTCACAGAGTTTGTACTGCATAGTATTTTCAGGTATACATTGCAATTTACGGTACTAAACATGAGCAAATTTGGAAATAATTAAGAGATTTAGAAATATTTTCCATTTTTCAGTTTTTCCATTTTTGTGTTCTTGTGATTGCCCCTCAAATTAAGTAAAAATTCCTCACATGATTATTAAAAGCCTTCTATTATACTGCCTCAACAAACATCTATTTCTAGATTTTTACATTCTATTCCTTTTACATATCATAAATGTAATCTCACGTATTCCATGTTCCAGTTTTACTTTGTCATTTCTTGCTTCTGAGCTCTTTCTAATACTATTCCTTCTGCCTAGAGGTTTCTGTCCCCATCTCTGCCTATCAGAATCTCATTCATTCATTTATAATTGTTAAGTTCCTATTATTTGCTAGACACTTTGCTTAGTATCTTTCAAGGTATAGCTTAAATGTCATTTAATCTATGAAATTTTCTGTAATTTTATCTCTCCTTTAAAACTCTGCATCTCTTTCGTTATTTTAACAATAGTAACACTTCATTTATGTCTCTATTCAGTACATCAAATATGATCTCATGTTATGATTATTCATATGATTGCTTGTTTTCCTCTTCCCCCAACTCTAGAAAGTCAAATTACAGAGGCTTTGGTTTATTGATCATTATAACTGGAGTAGCATCTAGCTCTAAGCCTGCATATAATAGCTGCTCAATAAACCTTTGTTCAATTAAGATATAAACTACTTTAGCTATCAAATCAGATATTCAGAGCATCAGTCTAATTTGTTTCAAACATTTGGTATTTAAATTGGTTTCAACATTGCAAAGTGAGACTAAAAGTTCTAACAACTCACTTTGTTTTAAGTTTTCATAATTAATTTTCTTAAAAGTGATCAGGATATTTTATTTATGTAAAGAACTATGGGAAAGTAAAGCATTACTAATGGAGCAATTTACTTTTCGGAAAAAGACGTTAGGGCCTTATGTTAAATTATCTAGTGTATATGAGTTACACAACTACTAAGATTAAAATCCCTTAACACAACTAAGAAAACCTGTTATAACATTTTTAGGTTCAGATTTCAAGGAAGCCTCTTCACAGGAAGCTTACCCTCAGAAGTAAACTATAACATCTTCCATATTTTGAGTTCCAGGCATTTGGTGTTTATCTCTTGCCTCCTTTCTTATACAGATGACAAAAGCACACTGAAAGCAACCCATCTAACAAGTATTAGTATAATTATTCTACAGAGAGGGTGTCTTTAGCCATAGCTGCTCAGCCTCTGGCTGCTTGGAACTCCAATAATCAGAATAACTCCCTTGATCTTAAAATGATAGAAAGAATAAAAAAAGAAAGAGAGTTGAAATTCCAGTGGAGAACAATCAATGAATGGCAGAAAAGTTTGAAGGACTTTACAGCAATTTAACAAATAATTCCTGAGCACCTTCTGTATATTCAGGGACATAAGTCAAAAATGAGTGTTCAAAATTGTCCTATTTCTAAAAGACACAATCTCTTTGGTAGAAGGTTTGTGTTCAGGGGAATCTTAAGTAAGGAAGCTTTATAGGTCATGAAAGGAAATGTTTGAAAATTGCTATTTTATAACAACCATTAGTACAAGATGTTAGAGTTCGGGACATGAATTTAGTATTGCCAATGAGATATTTTGAGTAATTCTCCTCCAACATTGCCTCGGCATGCCTGTATAGTAGAAAGTGGCCTAAAGCTTTCTTGATGTAAGTAATGGTCAGGTTTCTTTCATTTTCCTCTGAGAACAGTCAAGCATTCTCTATCACCGGTGATAGACATGGGCTCTCCAAGCATTAAACCAGTTCATCCGTTGTCTATGATCCACACATCTGTCTCTGTTATGGCCATTGGATTGTGCTACTTAATCCTGTCTGAGAGGCTTCCTAGAGAGGGAAAACAATCTCTTTGTTCTAACAGCCCTGAAAAGACAATGCCTTCTTATTGATGAGAGAAAGGGCTAGAACCTTTCCAAAGTGAGCCATGTCAGTGAGAGATAGACAAAATCTGTTGTAGGTGGAGTCTATTTTCTCCAAATAAAGATGCAATTTCAAGAAATTACTTGCAAAGATTGCTTATAAAATTACTTATAAAATACCTCTTCAGATATTTCAGAACAATTTACTATGCAAGCATTTGAGCCTAAGGTCTGGGCATGATGTTTTCTAGGGGGGCAATTACCATGCATTACCAGTGTTCACTACAGCAGAGAGAATGAAGGGCCCAGATTACAATCCAGAATTTAATTTCCTGGGCAAAGTAACTGCAGTTCCACACAGTTTATATTTTTAATTCTATCTTATATTTTAGGGCAGAATTTTGGTTTGTTAATAACATTCTATGGCTGGTGGTCATGTTTTGGAATAAAATTAAGTAGATATGGGCAGTGTAAATGTCTCTCAACATCTAGAACTTGAGTTAATTCATACCATAAATTTATCAAGTGAGATAGAAAACTTTGAATAAAAAAAAATAATAGTAGGGGCCAGCCCCATGGCGTAGGGGTTAAAGTTCTTGATCTCTGCTTCGGTGGCCCAGGGTTCACAGGTTTGGATCCCAGGCATGGACATAGTACTGCTCATCAAGCCCTGCTGTGGTGGCATTCCACGTAAAATAGAGGAAGACTGGCACAGATGTTAGCTCAGCAACAATCTTCCTGAAGCAAAAACAAGAAAATTGGCAACAGTTATTAGCTCAGGGCCAATCTTCTTCACACACACACCCCCCCGTGCACAAACACAAAGAATAATAATAATAATACACCTTTGGCATGCTTCCAGATTTGTGATCAATACAATTTAAGAAGAAAAAAATGATTTTATATGTACTCATGTGGAAGAGTAATCCTTTGAAACATAATACCTACAATAGTGCTTGCTGCATGGTAGGTGATCAATAAATAGTTGTTCAATGAATATTAAACAGACTGTTTTTTCTTCTCCTCTTCCTCTCCAATTGTGACCATCATTTCTTTCCTTTCCGAGACTTGTCTATCATTAGCCCCAAGGGATAACTATTAGAATCGAAACTTGAAAACAACAGAAAAACGACAACATTTTTTTGCTTTTAGGTTCAAATGTGTGATGGTCCATTTTATGTGGCAATTTATCTGAGTCACAGAGCCCAGATATTTGGTCAAACATTATTCTGGATTTTTTTAATGAGATTTACACTTAAATCAGTGGACTTTAAGTAAGGCAGATTGTCCTCCATAATGTGGGTGGGCCTTGTCCATCAGTTGAAGGCCTGAACAAAGCAAAAGGTTGATCTCTCCAGCACAAGAGGGAATTCTTCAGCAACCTGCCTTCAGACTTCATCTGCAGCATCAGCTCTACCTGGTTTCAATGCAGGCTGCCTTTGAACTTGAACTGCAATGCTTTCCTGAGTTGCAGCTGGCTGGCCTCCACCATTAGATTTTGAACTTGCCAGGTCTTCATAATCACATGTGCCAGTTCCTTAAAATAAATCTCAGTGTAGATACATGTCTCATTTCTTCTCTTTCTCCGGAGAATCCTGCCTCTACAAAAGGTAACAAATTCAAGGGTGAGATAAAATATTTTAGGAAGCAGTGAGAATGGTCAAAATCAGATGTATTCTGTGTCCACACCCATACCATTCAAACTCATTATGGAGCCTCTGAGTTTGGGAGGAGGTTAGAGAGAAAAGATAGTATGGATGCAATAGAGTTAGTGTGGAGGGCTCTGCATCCTGCTCTTGCCCCTCGATGTGGACTCCAGCAGGGATCATGGAAGACACCCAACTCTCAGTCTGAAAGGACAGAGAACCCACATTTCACATGCTTTGTGAGGCTTAGAGAGAAGGCAACTACAGTATAATTGCAGATGCCGTATAGTAGAACTGGTAGAATGATGAGTCTGGGAAGAAGAGGGCAAGAGACAGCCTTGAATTTCCCAGAGGGGGATGGAAGGCATTCCAAAATTTCTTGGGCATCCAAGCAAGAAAGTTAGATGAAAGAGAAAGCAAATGTCTGCATAATGTTCTAACGCCAGTTCTGGCCCCCTCAGAAAAGTGCGGTGAGAATAGTCATCAAATGGAGTCAGTTAAAGACTGCTATACCTCTCCCACTGGCAGAGCCTTGGATGTGGGTGTAATCTGAATTGGTCCCAAAAGCTACATGGATCTATGTTAGCAAGACTGTCCATCATCTGGACCAAAGAGCTAAGGAAGTGTCTTTCTCGCAGCGGAAGAGCCAAGACAGACCATCAATAGCATCTTGTCCACATCCTTGACAGTCTTTTGGGAATGGTGCTTGCCTGTATCCTGGGATTGTGTTCCGTTCCTTATGTGACCTACTCTAAGTGGACAATGCCTTTCATTGGTCTCAGATCAGTGTTCAAGGTTCTGAAAAATAAGGGAGATGATGCAGATACGAGAGGGATATCCCCCTTCACTTAGGCAAGTTGTGGGGAGAAGCAGCAAGATGAAGCCACTCCAGTAAGCAAAGAAAGTCTGAAAACACACCCCTCACTACAAGGAGGAATTTTCATAAAACTAAAACTTGGTGAGATCAATATTTGGACTCTCTTAGCTGTAAGTGGCTGAAGTGGTTGAAATAAGTTTTCTTTACCTCAGAGAAAATTCCCCTTTTTGCGTAACTTAGATATTGTTCCATAGCACATAACTCAATTTCTAATTTTTGCTTCTTATGATCTGGGAAAATCACTCAACTACTTCAGATTTGAGCGTCCCTCATCTCACAGTCAAACAAGCCCTTCTGGGTGCCTCAAAACTTTAAATGTATCTTTTCTCTCCTACTAATTTTTTTGGGGGAGGGAGGGACTTGAAAGTTTTAAGCTATTTTTCCATTTTGTGATTATTTGCTGATCCAGAATCTTTTTGAAAGCAAATAGGGATATAAAATGCAACACACTATGTTTAAAATGTTTTCCAGAGTATTTTTCACATGTGGAAAGATGGTTCTCATTTCCAAGACGTTTAAGAAGTCATATATTTAAATAGATTAAAGTCACAAAAGAAAAGTGCTACAAACTCGTGGAGAACTGAAGTTTCCGACATATATTGATGAGCAAATGGTGCAGTAGATGTGTGGGCAGAAGTTATTGGGGCTTTCTTTCCTGGTCACATCTTTAGAGGCCCCAGGTAAACTGAGGCACATTTTGACTCTGATATCTTGGGTCAATCAACTGTTTTGTTTGGAGTAGTAGCTTTCAAACTTATTTGACAGAGGAATGATTCTTGGAAAACAGACAAACAAGCTGCAAATATACAAAACTTATAAAAGTGGGGGTTTGTTGTTTGAAGAGCAGGGAGAAGCCTGCTCAGCTTTCTCTGCTCTCGTGGGTGGTCCTCGAGGCATTTCAGGGCACTCAGGGCTCTAACAGTACCAACGACAGAGGAGGTTCCTGGAGATTAGGACTCAATAGGAAACTACATAGGGAAAAAAATGGCTCTGCGGAATTTTCTCTCAGGGCTGAGACTGGGATTCGTAGCCGGATAACTGGTACTCAAGTCTGCAGAAAACAATAGTAAAATTTTGTAGAATCATTTTTCTTTGAAGGTGATTTACCTCTTCCTTGCCTTAAAAGATCTCCCTAATGCTGTATAAACCAGAGGCATTGTGTACTTTCAGAGTAAATAGGATGAGAGAATTTTTCACCAGACACTGTGCCTTACCCTGCCCTCTGATGTATTCTCCAGAAAGCAAACTTGAGTGTTACATTGTGGCACTTAAGTTTTCATTGCACATCAAAGTTCCATATGGAGAATCTTTACCCAGTGTGATATTTGCTTTGTATCAGTCTGGGGAATTTTCAGTGTTTACATTTGTTCTGTCTAACCATACTTGAAAAAAAGAAAGAATTCATCTTCTGTTAATGTGCATTGCTTTAAGCACTGCAACAGAATGATCACAGTCAAATGGTTTTATAATCAGTAACACACCATTTGGGAATCAGCAGCCTACTGTTAATAAATTGTGTACAGCCGTCCCTCTCTGGAGATGCACTAACCCTTTGGAGTTAAGATACACTACAGTTCTTCTTGTTTTAACTAAGTCGTGCATTAAGAAGATAGGCTAGGTTAGTACTTAGTGATGAATTATGTGTGTTGATTAGTAATCTGAATCTGCATGAGTCTTCTATATATTTTTTCATTAGTGCTGAGGCTAAAATGTATTCTACAGATAAAAGTCATGAGACTTGAAAGAAAAGTGAAGACTGATAACCTTCTTAGAAAAGAACTAGGCCATTAGTAAGTATGTTGCTGAGCTGCTTAGTGAATGCTTGGTTTGGTTTTGATTACTATTAACTTATAGGGTGATATTTTAAAAAACTGACATACGGGATGGAGTGTATATTGGTAATAATACTATGCAAGTACTGTTTAGTTACATATTCACAGAGTTTCCGAAATGCTATTAGAATCAGGAATCTTCAAGAACTTCTTAAATAAACCTTGACTCACTGGACCTTCAGACTTTTTATTAAGCAATAACAGAAGAGAGTCATAGACCTAGACAGAACTTAACTACAAAATACAGACCGTCACCCACCCTAAGTAAAACCTCATGCTTCTTTTCATCAATTTAGTAAGGGAGTAGCATATAAACAGAATGACAGTGCTACAAAATTTACAGAAGAGATGAGCCCAAGTCCCATGTATACTAAAGAAAGATAGTAAAAGGAGAAAAAGTATCAGGGAAATTTTGGTGTGTGAATAGTCAGATTTCTATAGCCGGTAAGGACAATTGTTCTCAGAGAATCTTGTCACTGAGGGCTGGGTGACTTTGGATTTGAAGTAGGGGCAGGACCTGGAAAACAAGAAAGGGATATCTATCTATCTATCTATCTATCTATCTATCTATCTATCTACACATGTATGCGTGTGTGTGTGCATGTGTGTGCGTGTGTGTGCATGCATGTGTGTACATACCGCTTAAATATGTAAGTTGAGCTGGAAATAAAAGTGAGTGGAGTGAAGAAGATAATCCAGACATCTCATTAGTCAGCCTTGAAGAAGAGGAAGATAACTGACAGAAATGTGGAGAGCAAAGGAACCTCTAGCATTTTATCTGAAACTGGGTAAAGCTGGGTTTGGAAACTTTCTTCTGTGCATCACCTGGATGATCTTCATGTCCCTGATCCCTGAGGCGTTCCTCACATTTACAGTAAAGTAGCTTTATGATCTGGAGTCAAATGACCTGGAAATAAGGTATAACATGCCTCATTAGTAAGAGCAAGTTTTGGAGATAAGAGTCAAATGGGGAATGCTCTCATCCTAGAGATTACAAAAATGATGAAGAAAGTAGAAAAATTATATCATAATAACATAAAATAACATTCATTTGGCACTACAGTTTGCAACGTTTTTTCACGTAGATGTTGTCATTTGCACTTTGCCCTAAGTCAGCTATTACCATTGTTGTTATTAGTTTCCGTATTAAACAGAAGAGCAAACAGGCTTAGATTTAGAGATTTGTCTGAGGGTAATGATGAGCTCATCTTTGCATCTGCAGTGCCCACCATAGTGCCTGATACATAGGAGACACTCAAAAAGTGTTTATTAAAGGAGTGAAGGTGGTTGAAGCTTGTGAGTTCTAGAAGTATAACCAATTATTTCTGTATTATTTAGGACTGTTTTGGTTGCAAGTAACAGAAAAAAAAATTTAGAGGTACAATTATAATTATATAAAACCTAAAGTCATGAAAGTTGTACAGGTCTGAAGAAAAATGAAAATGAAAACTGGAAGGCATCAGTAAATCAAGGCAGTATTTCTGCCTCACTCTCTCTTTTTTTGTTTTCTGCTTGTCTGCCTCATTTTTTTTTATAAACTCTTTCTTCAGAGCAACTTTCTCTGCTCTTCCGGCTCAGGTGAAGAACACAGCTATCCCACAACTCCTAAGTTCAAATGTTACAGGTCAAGTCTCAATTCCAAATTCTTAGGGAGAAGATCTCAATTGGCTCAACTTGGGTAACATTTCCACTTCTGGAGCGGTCAGCTGTGTCCCAGAGAGGAGGTAACACCCTATAAACGTGGCTACTGGAATCCCACCCCTTTAGTCATACAGTTGGGAATAGTTCAGAGAGGAGGGAAGAAGGCGCTGCTTTTTAGGCCATGCAGACATTCCAGAGGTGCACACTACGCTTATGTCTTTTACCAAATCCACGTTCGCTCTACTCTCCTATTTTGCATCAGTGCCACGAGGAAGGATAATTTTTTGAGATACAGTATCTTTATAATTTTCTCTCCTTTATGATTTCGAGTAGGGGAAAAACACCTAATTCCCTGCCTTGCTATTTTTGCAGAACAAAAACAGACGCTACCAGGAGTAAACAGTCATTTCTGTCTTATATAAAGATCTGACTTCCTTATTGAGGTTATGCTGCCTATCCTGGAGGGGAAGGGGGCTGACAGGTGAAGGAGTCAAAGTAGGAACAGTAATTGGCTTTAATATTGGTCTGTTCACTACCTCTCCTAGTCTTCTTTGCCAGTTGGCACTTAAGCTGAGTCAGTCTTAAAAGACAAACCCAAACTATGCAGGTAAAAGAAGAGGGTGAAGTATGTTCTATTCAAAAGAACAAACATTTGAGGCGAGATATTTCCAGAAATATTTATAATCTAGAATAGCTGCAGGGTAGATAATAAGGTGGAGGAATAGCAGATATTACTGAGAAGGGGCTAGGATAACTAGGTTTTGGGTGATGTCCTAAGAATGTGAGCTTCATTTCATGGGCAGTGAAAGCCATTGAAGAAGTTGTAGGCTCATATTGGTAGTTTAAAACCTCGTTCTGATGAGAAAATACTGGAGAAGGACCAAAAAGGAGTGAGGAAGAGCAGTCACGAGACTGTTGTAGTCATGGATATAAAATAGATTTGGAAAACAAAGCCTTGAGTCACAGTTGTAGCAATGGGAATAGAGAATAGGACTCAGTGAGAGATAATAAGGATGTCAAATCTATACGTGTTGATGAGAATGTGGGAAAGAGGGAAAAATTTTAGCTGTGATATATAGTGGTACCATTTATAGAAATAGGAAATCCAGGAGGATAGTCAGATTTGAACGTGAAGACAATGTGATTTTTATTCTTAAATTCAATGAATTCTGGATGTTTATGAAACACCCAAGTGGAAATGTCCAATAGCTAGCTGGATATACAAGGGAAAGAGTTATAACTAGAAACGATCAATTTAGCAGAGGAGGTTGGAAGTCACACAGAACTTTGGAAATTTTACATTAGTTTTTCATATGTTCAATCTCAAATTGTAATGTAAATAAGATATAAATTCAGTTAAAGCATGATTTTATAGAGCCATCAGATTCTTTGCCTTCCATAGTCTGTCTTCATCATAACAAATTTATTTCTTATATTAGTGCTGTTGAAACTGAGCTTCATAAAACCTTCATCTCTGAGAACGCATTTTCCAAGGGACAGTTCCAAAGATAGAAAAGTGTATTGGGTGGATACTATTTTGACCTAATATGGCATTTTAAAAATGTATTTGCTTTGCTACATGTAATTTTTTGGTGGTAGTAGTTTTATAAATTCTTTGAATGGGATAAAATTCTAATTACTTAGTGCTCACAAGTCAACTTCCTCTTAATTGGTTTTCTGGCTTTTGTCTTGTGGGAACAATGTCCACTTCCGTAGGTGATACTTTGTGTTTATTTTCTTTTCGTGAAAAGTTTGAAGGTCTATGGAATGAAAGCTTCCTTCTTTTTCTAGTCTATCAGGAGCCCCCTGATACTTTATCTAGCTCCACCTTCCAATACTCAGCCAACTGCTTGATTAATTGGTGGTCTAAAACCTCACTCCAGATCTTGCCTATTATGAAATTATCTGGACACTGCTGTGTCTTCCAGACTAAAATTCCTCCCAAGATTTGCCTATAATGCCTGCTGCCTCTTGGTGGGCAGGTCTCGTTGCTGGGTGGCCTCTTCATACTTGACCTACCACGATACACATTACTGGATATCATCCATTTATGTCTTAACCAACAAGAGAACCAGAAGGGTGACAGGTCTGGATAGCAGTTGATATGAAGAAAGGCAGAAGAAAATGGCCATGTTTAGCCAGATATGATCTCAGAAAGACTAGAAGGGTAGCTTTAAATAATTGAAATGGAAGGAGGAGGCTTTAAATTCAACAGACCTTCTGAAGATAGAATAAAGACCAGTAGTTTATTTGTTTATTTTGTTTATTTTTTTTAAAGATTTTTTTATTTTTTTCCTTTTTCTCCCCAAAGACCCCCGGTACATAGTTGTATATTCTTTGTTGTGGGTCCTTCTAGTTGTGGCATGTGGGACGCTGCCTCAGCGTGGTTTGATGAGTAGTGCCATGTCTGTGCCCAGGATTCGAACCAACGAAACACTGGTCCGCCTGCAGCGGAGCGCGCGAACTTAACCACTCGGCCACGGGGCCAGCCCCTATTTGTTTATTTTTTTATTTACACTTTTTTTTTTTTGAGGAAGATTAGCCCTGAGCTAACTACTGCTAATCTTCCTCTTTTTGCTGAGGAAGACTGGCCCTGAGCTAACATCCATGCCCATCTTCCTCTATTTTATATGTGGGATGCCTACCACAGCATGGTTGTTGCCAAGCAGTGCCATGTCTGCACCTGGGATCCAAACTGGTGAACCCCGGGCTGCCGAGAAGCGGAACGTGCAAGCTTAACCACTGTGTCACCGGGCCGGCCCAAAGACCAGTAGTTTAAAGCTAAAGAGACACAGATTCAGGTTTCATGTGAAAAGAACTTTCTAACATTTAGTGAAATTCAACGAAAGGTTACAGAAGGTAAAAATGATCAATCATTGTGTACATTACACAGAGGAGATACATTTGTCTGAGTAGTGATTGAAAACAAGATTTTGGTGTCAGACAGACCTGAACTGAAGCCTTACTCCACACTTCCTTAGTGTGTGGCCTCCTGTTTCATTGTTCACATCTTTTGAAGAGAGATTATGACAGTACCAACCTGATGCTTGGGCCAATCCTGCTGCCGTTTTTCTCTCACAGGTGTTCTTTGTGATCACTTCCCAGTAAACTTCCTACCCACTAATCTATATCCTAGAGATTAGAATCATTTATTTACTGATTTGAGTTATTACTAATTTTCATCTTTATCATCTGCTTCTAGCAGATTGTCAGCACCTTAGGGGCACAGAATCAACCTTATGCATCCTCCTATTTCAAGAGCTATGGTTGTTCAATGAGTGTTTCTGTATCTTACCTGTGTGAGGGTTTTGAAATGGATCCTAGCAAATCACCTGTCTTCTCTCCACCTGGGCAGAGGAAACACATATCCATGAACTTTCTGCCTCTCTGCCCTTATTCTTACAGAAACACCTAGCCTCATGCCCAGGAACACGGATTTCCAAATCCAAAGGTGCCATCTTGAAACAAAATGCCACTCTCTCTTATATTGCATATTTTTCAATTAATTACTAGGTTTTAAGCAAAGTTAAGCAAATTTCTATAGTTCACATTAATCTTGTGTTGGTAGCATAGCTTAGAGATTGAAAGCAAGATTTTGGTGTCGGGTAGACCTGAGTCAAATCCCTACCCCACCATTTCCTTTGTGTGTGGCTTCCTAATTCTCATTGTCCATGTCTTTTGAAGAGAGATAATGGTAGTACATATCTCACTGTGTCACAGGGAGAATTAAAGGATAAAATGTATGCAAAATACTAGACATATAGCAAACACTCAAAACATGTTAGTTATTGTTTGTGATTTTATTTTATTGATATTTAAAGTTCACTTCATTATTCATTCTCTGTAAGTTTGTTTTCACACAGATCTAAATACTTACTAATTTCCCTTGTAATTTCTTCTTTGACCTATGGGTTATTTAAAAATCTGTTGTTTAATTTCCAAATATTTGTGAATTCCCAAATTTCCTTCTGTTGTTGCTTTCTAATTTCACTCCACTGTGGTCAGAGACTATGCTTTGTATGATTTCAGTCCTTTAAAATTTATTAAGCCTTGTTGTATGGCCTACCTCATTCTTCGTAAATTTAATATAAAATACAAGAGATCTAAATATTGCTCTAAATCTCCTTTGCTGCATTATTCTCTTGAAAATGGGTTTGTAGCCTTTCTAATATTATTGTATTTCCTTTAACAGATTTTTGATGCACATGTTAGTAGTTCTAGAGTGTAATCAGTGAGTCTTTCTCTCCCCCCTTCTGACCAGGGCCATCTTGGTCAGCTCAGCCAGCCTGCTGCCAGTCATCCATCCCCATCTTCGGAAGACAGGACATTGAACCCACGGCCAGGAGCTCATTGTTCTCACACTCTAAGTCATGGTCTGAGAACAAATTCTGAACTTCAGCACCATCCACATGTCCAGCTGGTCTTCTCTCTTCCTTCCAGAGCCGTGACCTTATACAGAGGTTGGAGATGAACACACCGCCTGTGCCCCAAGTCACTCGGTTTTTCTATCTGGGGCTGCAAATGTCCCCAAGAAAGAGAGAGAAAAAGAGGCTTTTCCCGGCAGTGTGTGCACTCCTGCAAGATGGAGCAGAAGCTAGTCATCGTTCTTCGAAAGCTATGTTATGAATTAGGGACTAATTTAAATATATAGTTGTATTTGCCTGATTTGTTTTATTTTATATGACGTAAAATCAAACTTTCTACATGTATTCAATAAGACATAATGTGACCATCATCAACAAATTTAAATCAGGTGAAAAAAAGTGTTGAGTCCATAGTTGTTTAATATTAGTAAATACCTGTTTCCAGAAATTTATAAGGAAAGATGATCTGTTACATATATATTTTTATAAATGTAGCTTTTTGTATTGATGTCTTGCTTTTCAGTATGGAGCCAATAAAAATAAGTCTAGTGGCAATAACTGAGTAAATAAAGGAGGCATCATAGAATATTAATTGAGACCACCGGCTTTGAATCTGGACAGATCTGCGTGTCACTCTACTTCTCTGAGCTTTAATTTTCCTCATCTGTAAAATACGGGTAATAATTGTACCCAATCACTAGTCAGCGTTTTTATTGCAAAGGCAAAAAAGGAATATATGGGAAGGAGAGTTCATAGAATTCATGAGAAGTCTGGAGAATTGAGCTCAGAAATTAGGCTGGAACCATGTTATGCTGGAGAGGGAAACAAAATTAAGTCTTACCTACAAATAATCTGGCTAGGGTTCCCCTTCTAAACTTTGAGTGTGCTCCAAGGTGTAGTGGCCTCTTTGATCACGTGCTCCAAACCCAGAGTTCAGGCAGGAGCATCCAGTTGGCAGAGCCTTGGTTACATGGCCATGCCTAGATGTTCCAGGGAGAGCAAGTGTCTGGTCTTATCAATTCATACACTACCCTCATGCATAGATAATGGGCAGCCAAATAAGCAAATAATGGACAAATGTCCTCCACAGACCACATAGAATGTTTGTGGGTGTTAAGTTATATAATATATGCAAAGTGCTTAACACAGCACCTGATTCATATTAGGCATTAGGTGTGATTGTTCTCTCTCTTCCTTTTTTTCCTCTGAGAAGCAGAACCACTAGGAGTGACAGATAATAAGGTTCTGTACACTCAATAAATGGAGAGGAAAGAAACTATAACAAACACATCCAAAGCCCCACAACAATTGTATTTGTATTTTGTTTTTAAAAAACCCATCCGAGCACAAGTATCCTGGGTGCGGCTTCTGCGCTGAGAATATATTTCCTTAAATAAGCCTTTAGTATATAAAAGTTAAATCCTTCAAGGGAAATAAAGGTGTTTGATTTTCTTAAGGTGGCAAAGAAAACATTTTTGTTCCTTTATTGATTTGTTTGGTGGATTTAAACTAGAACGTGAATGTTCAAAAACAGGAATAATAGAAGTATCTGAGAGATCTCTGTTAAGATAATGGTTTCCCCCATGTTTTTGTTATAAGGTGGCTGGTTTAGAACTACTGTGATGCTTGGGACAAGAGAAGTTCTTCAAGATTTGACCTGTTATCCTAATAAAAAATCTGCACAAGGATGTGCATCACTACGTGGTTTACAACAATAAAAATTAAAAGAACTTAAATAACCATCAATTGGACACTATATTCAATTGCTATCAGGGAATGCATTGCAACCATAACATAATTTTTGCTCTATTTCCAAAAATATTGTTCTTCAAAGATTCCCAATGACTTCCATGTTGATAAGTCCAATGGACAGGTCTTTTCAGTACTTATCCTACTGTGGAAGGTCAATGCCCTGGGAAACAGACTCTAAAGTAAAGGTTTGAACCTTGTTGCCCAGTGCTCAGATGCTGGCCACCCTGGGAGGAGGGCATGACCTTAGGCAAAGTGGTTCTCTTTAGCTGAGGACAAGTCTCAGAGAGGGATCGGCTGAGAACTGTTTGCTGCCAACACTCCCAGAAGCTAGAGGAATGAGGGATTCAGTCCTGGAAGGGGATCTGGTGACACACCATGTCATCTACTACCACTACTGTGCTTCTTAAAATCATTTGATATGAGGGCCACTCCTCCTTTTGAAAGACTCTTCTCTTGGCTTCTGGGTTGCCACACTCTCTTTCTTTTTCTTTTTTCCATCCCTGCTGAGGGTCTTCCTTCTTGGCCTGAATTTCACAGAGATTTCCCTCAACCTTTATTTCTCCTCTCTCTACTCAACATGAGCTAATTCCTTCTCACGTCTTCAAATATTATCTGATAACTTCTAAATTTATAATCATAACTCATATGTCTCAACTACCTCCAGAACTGTGTACCTAACCAATTATTCCTAATTTCCTCTTGGCTGTCTCACAGGCATCTCAAACAGAACTTTTTTTAAACTGAACTCATTGTCTTTAGCAGAGACCCTCATCCCATGTTCTCTATCTTAGTTGCTCATGCTCCAATCCGGACAGTCACCCTCAGTACCTTTCTCGGCCTTATATCCTCATTCAAAAATGACCCAGTCCTAGCAAATTTGACCAACAAAATACACCTCACATCTATTCTGTTATTTTTTTCCATTTCTATTGCCACCATCATCTTTCATCTGAACTGCTGCAATAGCATCCTCACTGGCCTCCCAGGATCCATTTTTGCTCCCCTCAAAGTCATTCTTCATACAGCAGCTGGCGTGGTTCTTTAAAAATGCAGATATTACCATGTTACTCACCTGTTGAAAACCCTGCAACAACTACTCTGTACGCTTAGGATCAAATCTGAAATTATCACCATGACCTAAAATATCCTTTGACGATACACTAGATTTCTGTGTATTTTTCAAATACGTTTTTCGTATGCTGTTGCTGCTTCCTGGAATATACCACCCCCAGATTTCCTTATCACCTGACGATTATTCTTTAAATTTCAAGACAGAATCAGTATGTCACCTTTTCAGGGAAGCTTGTTCTAACTCCCCTGGCTAAATTAGCTTACCCTGCTAAATGCTTTTTTTTAGCATTTATTCCTTCTCTCTGAGATGCCTTATTGGAATTTTAAATACAATATAAATTTTACTTTCTCTCTCCTACATTAGACTGTTAATTTCATGAGAACAAAGACTATGATCTTTGTCTAGCACCAGGCTGTCAGTGTCTGGAAAGCGTCTCAAACATAGCTATTCTTCAATAAATTTTAGTTGAACATTTTAATAAATACGCACACATACATATATATTACCCATATATACACACATTTTCTTAGTCTGTTTGGGCTGCAATAAAAAAAATACCATAGATTGGGTGGCTTAAATAACAAGCATTTACAGTTCTGGAGCCTTGGAAGTCCAAGTTAAGATGCCTGCAGATTCGTGTTTGGTGACGACCCGCAGCCTGGTTTAGACAACTGTCTTCTTACTGTGTCCTCACACGGCAGAAGGAGTGGGAGAGCTCTCTGGGGACTCTTTTATGAGGGCACTATTCCCATCCATGAGGGCTCCACCCTCAAGAACTAATCCCCAAGACCCCACCTCCAAAGACCATGACATTGGGGGTTAAGATTTCAACATATGAATTTGGAGGGTGGGGGGGACACACAAACATTCAGTCCGTAACATATAAAGACATAGGAAATAGAAAACAATTCTGGAAGATATGACAGGAAATCCCTGACTACTATATATCAATCCTGAAACTGTGTTAGAAAAATCAAATGAATAAAAGTTGAACAGCATATTACGAGGAGCAGGGGATCCCTCCTAGAAAGCTAAGACACCTAATTATGTCTGCTCCAGCAGCTCCGGCCTCCTTTCAGGGTCCTCATGCCCCATGGCAGTTGAGGGTACTGTGCAGCAGTATGTAAAATGGTGAAGGTTGTAAGTACTAAGGCCTAGAGCTACTCTTTCTGGGGTTTTAATGTAATCCTATGGGAACTGATGACGTTGTTTTAATACATATTAAGATTACAATGATCTGAATGTGCAAATTTTTGTTTGTTTGTTTTTTTGGTGAGGAGATCAGCCCTGAGATAACATCTGTGCCAATCTTCCTCTATTATACATGTGGGACACCACCACAGCATGGCTTGATGAGTGGTATGTGGGTCTGCACCCAGGATCCTGACCTGTGAACCCCAGGCTGCCAAAGTGGAGCACGCCAACTTAACCACTATGCCACTGCGCAGCCCCAAGTTTTTTTTAATGAAAAGAAATCACAATTTTTCAAGCAACTTGAGATTTCTTTAGTGAATAAGAAACATTCTGTGCTGAACGGCAGGCTATCTGAATTGTTTCCATTTTTCTAAGGGGTTTGTCCCTGAAAGCCTGATATCTTCATGGCCTAGGCAGTTGCTTTATATGAGAGGCCATGTCGGTCTGTGAATTCACAAAATACCAGAAGCAGCTTCTAAAGCAACATTTCACACCTAATTGATATATGGACTTGCATTTGGCCTTGAAAGGGAAAGTCAAATGAGCTTTCACTGAATCAGATGCTAGCTGCTTGATTTCTTCTTTTTCATGAATGTCAAGATGAGCACATTGGGATAAGTTTCCCTTCCCTCTGTACCACTTAGTCTGAGATTCTCAGACTCAGTGTGGTACATGGAGAGGCTAAAGTTATGAGGCAGGAGACTGATTGCCTCATAATTTGGTTTAGAAGCGTGAATGATGACTTAGTTTAAGCAGCTTTAAAAAAATGTGTCATCCAAGAAGCATTTCCACCAACCCACCAAACTGCTGGTTTGTATTTCACTAGTTAATTAAATTTCTCCTGCTTCTAGCCTAGTGAATATGATGTTATATAGCCTGCAAAATGGGTACATCCTGTTTGGATAAGCCTTGGTAAGTTTCTTTTAGCATGCTTGACTAATTTTTTGCATATTTGTGTCAATTTCTTTCGGGTTTCAGCAGAGACTCAATTCAGGTATGATTCCAAGCCTATTTGTTTCCTGACTTTTCTGAGAACCAATACATTTGAGCAATAATTCAGAATCATTAATTCTGTGACAGTCTCAGGAATCCTGGGGACTGATAGGTATGTAGTAGGTGTTCAGGACATGCTTATTTATCAAGTAAGTGTTAGAACAAAGAGAATTGTAAGCCACGTGTGAAGGTTAATTTTATGTGTCAGCTCGGCTAGGCCATGATACCCAGATAGTTGATCAAAAACAGTCTAGATGTAACTTTGAAGAGGTTCTCCAAGAGATTAACATTTAAATCAGTAGACTAAGTAAAGCAGATCACTCTCCATAATGTAGGCAGGCCTCATCCTTAGAAAAAAGACTGAGGTCCCCTGAGTAAGGGGGACATCTGCCTCTAGACTACCTTCAGATTTGAGCTGCAATGTCAGCTCTTCCCTGTGTCTCCAGCTTGCGGGTCTGCCCTGCAGATTTCAGGCTTGCCAGCCTTCCCAAGTGCATGAGCCAATTCCTTAAAATAAAACACTATCTCTCTATATAGTTACACATCCTATTCATTCTGTTTCTCTTGAGAACCCTGACTAATATACCGTTTTGTGCTCTGGAAGTTGAATATGTGAATTACTGATATACTCAGAGTTTTGGGTACCCTTTCCTTTCTTTTCCTCTCAACATAGATTTTACTAAATTATGTTCCAAAGAGTGATTTTTCCTGTACATCGATATTAACACATCACCTCTCTCTATTTCAGCGGAATTTGGTTAAGCAGATGAGTTTAAGTGAAGAAAGTGTGAATAAATCTTACTTTCTAGAATACAAAAGAAATAATCCTCCTAATTTTAAAACTTAAAGGAAAATTTTTTAAGTTCCAGGTTCTACGGTAGGTGTTTACAGTCTCTGTGTGACAGAGTGCAGCTAGAAAGCTTCTAGTGATCTATTTTAAATTCACTGAGACTGAATCTGCCATGGAAAGCACTAGGCAGCTGACAGGAGACCTTCCTTGTAAACTGGGCAGGAATTCTGAAGTAATGAACTGTGCTCCCAGTGTGGGTACCATAAACTTAGCAATGAATAACACTCTTTGAACGTCTGGACAAGAAAGATGTCTCACTCCAGGAGGGATGTTTTCCTTTCTGTAACCAAACTGTGCTTAGCTGATATTTGAAGCCTGACTTCACACTCCTCAGAGCTCTTCTTTGATCCAATACAGTTTAGTCAAATTGACTCTGATATGTTTGCAGATTGGAGTGGGGGTTAGGAAAATGTGGGAGTAGGGGTGTGGACCCATATGTTTCCATTCAGCTGGGAATTCGCCAACATTTTCCCTCTAAGGAAATAAGATTCCCTTTCCAGTTTTGATTGATGCATGGTAAGAAGAGATTTCAACATAGCTTTTGGCTCTAAATGGGTTGCGGAGAGTTACAAAGAAGAACCACAAAGGTGGGATATGGTTTAACAGTGAAACGAGGAGGGGAGATGAAAGAAATGTTAGCCTGGAGGAGAGAACATAAAAACAACTGACTAATGGTCTTCAAGTACGGAAGAAGGGGGTTGATCACTTCTCCAGCCATACAAGGGATAAAATGAGAAAAGTCCCAAGCTGTAGTTTATTGTGTTAATGCTGAACCTGCAAAGAAAATTCATGTCAGTTTATTGAACTAAAAAAAAATTATCAGTGGAAAGCATGAAATGTTTTCTAGGTCTTGATAATGAGGTAATCACCCATCTTTCTTATCTCTTTTAGATGTTAAATGCTTTACATTAAAGAAAGGGTAATCTGCTGTATTTTTTACTATATGAGCATGTGTTGTTTGTGGTAGATTATATTCAGCAAACATTTACTCCTCTTCCACTATCTACCCTCCACACCTCCGTGGGAAGAATGTATTTCACCCCCACATTGATGTTGGAATTGGCTCTTGACTTGCTTTGGACAATCAAATATGGGTAAAAGTGAAAGGTGCCAGTTCTGAGTCTTAAAAGACATCACGTGTTTCCACTTCCCCATCTGGCAGCTTCTGACCCCGATTCTGTGAAAAACATTCCCTAGATAGCTGTGCCCCTCTAGCCTGGACCCAAAGTGAGACAAGTGCTACAGACCCAATTGTCCCTAGCCTGAAGCAGAGGTGCCCTGTAGATCCGTGTGGTGAGAAATAAAAGCTTAATGTGTGTACACTGAGATTCTGTAGTTCTTTGAGGGAGTTCGGTGATTATTCACTTAATAAGCGTTTATCGAGTATTTACTATGTAACAAGCTCTGTGCTAGATCTAGCAGATACAAAAGACCCAGACTTCAAAGAGCTTCTAGTCTACTAGAGGAGACAGATATGTACATAATCAGCTGGGTTCGTATAAGGCACCATGAGTCTTGTGATCAATGCTATAAGGGGTAAAAGTACAGTGTTATGTGGGTTGGGAAATTGAAGAAATAATGTCCAGCTTGGAGGGAGTGAGAGTATATCAAGAATGACTTCATAAAGAGGGATTGTTAAATACATTAATTGGAGACATGACTTGTGCCAATTGCATTGATCTGTGCTTTCGTGTGTGTGTGTACACATGTGACATCCTTGCCTCCCACAGTGGGTCCGTGTACTTGGGGTTATGCATGAAGTAGCTGTATAGAACGAGGGGCGCAAAGAAGTATGCACAGCGTGAGATAATTTTCAAACAATTTCAAAACGCCGTAAAATATCCATTTACCAATTTCATCTGTATTTATAAAAATATAAGAACCATATTACATAAACCTGGATTTGTAGTTCTCTAATGATGATAAATATACAAACTAAATTTGTTGAGTCTTTTGGAGCAAAAGCAGTTAATTCCTAGGAAGTGATTCTTTTTGTAAAAAGTCAAATTTCTCATCAAGTACTAGTACTGTTGGAGTCATCATCAAGGAAATTATATTTATATCTATAGCGAGTAAATTGAATAAAATGTCAGGAGAAAAAGCTTTGAAGTGAAAATCCTATTTTTGACATCTTCTTGACTATGTGGTTTAGCTTTCAATCCAGGAGGGAGTCAGGCTTTTAAAATGTTATTTATTTATTTACATTCAAATACAAAGTCACATCCTCTCGCGTTAAGAGAGCAGGCTATGGACGCAGGCTGCATGGGGTTCGAATTTCATGTTAAATTTTTATCAGAAGTATGACTTTGGCGAGTTCTAACATCTCTAAGCCTCAGTATCTCTTTCTGTAAAGTGGAGTTGATAATTATAATGCCCCATGAGTCATTGAGAGAACGCATGTAAGGTGCTTGGCACATTGCCTGGAATGTGGAAAGATCTCAAGAAATGCTACTGCTATTATTATTATTGTTATGAGAGTAGCTAACTTTCCTCCAGCAGAGAAAGGCCAAGATTTAAAATAGAGTAGTATTTATTATTTATGAAGCATTTGTGAGTGTGACTGTATGAGTATATAACCCTGCAACCTTCAAGTATGCATTCAGATTTTGGATGATTTTGACTTTAAGTGTCTGGGACAAACTCTGAGCTCACCTGAATTTTCTAGACTTTAGAAAGCAACATTAGAAGAGATTCTCGGGACAACAGACAGTGCTGAGAACCACATTCTCTGCCTTTAACCTTTGAGTCACATTTGATATAAAACATAAATCACATGAACCATCTTGGACACGTGCTATAGCTCGTCTCTCCTCCTCAATTATTTTCTTTTAAACTAAATCTGTAAGAAATATTTGGGTAAATAATCTTTCTCTTTCTCTTTGTTACTTTCCACATGTCAAAAATAGAATATGGCCAAATTATTCCTTTCCACATTACTCATTTTTAACCAGGAACACTCAGAAAAGTTTGAGAATGACTTTCAGAGAAACATTTTTAATTGTTTTAATTTATCTAAAAACAAGGTAAAAAGTTTAATTAACAGGCTCTAAGTAATACTTATACCATTTTTCCTCTGCTATCAGCTTTCACTTTTATTTACGATGGGTGTCCCCTGTGTCTCCTTTCGGCCAAGGTCCACTATCACTAATATTTCTGTGATATGTGAATAAACCTAAATGTAAAGTTAGCACTTGCAATCAATGCAAATTAATGACTTTTTAAAAAAATTTCAATCAGGAAAAGCAGCTTTGTAGTTGAAAATCCCATGCTGGCCCTAGAGTGGGAGTTTTTCCAGCCTCTGCTTAAATCCAAAAAAATACTGCAATCTTCTGGCACAGACCCACTGTAATGCTTTAAAAACAATTTAGCAACTGTCATTGCTGTAATTACAGTAACTAATTACCATCCTTAGCAAACAAATAGCTTAACATAATACGCAAGCCGAATCAATTTTGAAGAAATGCAAATTCCAAAAGCGAAAAAGGGCATTTTGGCAAACCTGAAAGAGAAGCAGGAAAATAATACACTTTGTTTTATCTGCACATAATTCCCAGGGAATATCATATCATAAATATTTGCATTCAGTTCTTATCAGGACATTTGCATTTGCTTCTTATCAGTGTGCAGACCGGACTCTGCCAGATAGAGAGAGGAGCGCCCCACCATGCACATATTTCTAATGAATCACGTCTCGGGCCCAGAGAATATTTTGGCTGGAACTTTATCACCCAGATGAAGAGGTCATTTAACTCTCCGAGTTGGTTCATCTTGGAATTGTCTTGAGATTTTGATGTGATTCACCCGACGCGGCATTTATTTATTTCTTTATTTTAGACAAACACTGGAGGCAGTTTATTACCAGAACATCTCTTCCAAAGGCAGCTGTTCAAAGGACACTTCTCCCCTTGCCTGCCACCCTCTCCCCACCCACTCCTCAACTTCTGCAAAAATGAAATCATATGTAAATAACATCGGTTCCAATTATTTCAAATTCTGTAACAGGCACGGCCGTCTTTATTTTGTGGGAATCAATAAAGAGAATAAAAGCAAGGCAAAGAATAAATCAAGCCCTACTCGACCATCATTATCTTGAAATTTAGTGCCAAATCCTGTTGTAGTTCTCCAGGAGCACGTTTGATTAGCAGCGGCTTCCTGAGTAAGGGGAGGCAGTGTTGATGGCCAGGAAGCCACCCTACTAATGAGACCATCAGATTCCTCTAACGGGTTATCCAGATAAATCCATTTCTCATCTTATTACAAGTAACAGTGCATCTTACCCATGAGCACACATAAGGTCAATAAGCGAGCTGATAGCAGCTTCTCTCATACGTGAATGATAATTTTGTCCTTTTTAACCCTTGAATTATCATCTGACACAGCACCCGGCACTCACTGGTTTGCTGCGCCAGAACATAAAGCACTCGAGCAGTCCATTTTGTTTTGGAGAGAGAAGCAGGAATATTCTTCATATTGATTGGATCCTTTCTGTTGGTCTTGGCTGTTTAATTAAACCAGATTTGTATTTTAGTGCTTTGGTAACACGAGGCTCAAATAGATAGGGGTATTATATCCTTATGTAAAGCAAAGCCCGGTTGGTATACAAGAATCATGGCTTTGCAAGTAAAGGGTTCTACAGGAGAGCCATTATTACACCATATCCCCTGAAACTTTATCATCTACTTGATATTATTGCACAAATTCTGAGGTCAAACTTCAAAGCACAACTGTGGATGGGATCAATTTGAGTGCTAGGATTTCAATTTCCAATTATAAATTAAAATATAGGCATAATGGGAAAATTTGTCACTTAGTAGCAAAAATGCATTTAATTGTACTTCATAGTGATTTTATTCATGAATATGGTCACTTAAACCTAATTTCACCTTTGGCCCAAATAGAATTTCACTTTAGTTTATTTGTTTAATGCAAAAGAGAACTTCTGGTTTGTTATGATTCAAATGATTGACACGTCTCTATTTGGATCCAGAAAATGTTGTTTAAAATCTCATAAGAAGGTAAACATCTCATGAAACTTTATTCCCACAACAGTAAAAGAAATTTCTGCCAAATTATTTGTTTTAATTATAATTTTTAAAAATTCATAGTTAAAAGATTTATTGCTAAATAGGTCTGTTAACATAGGTTTTCAGAAATATTAGGATTTCAACATAAATTATTTTGTTAAAAAACGTCTAGGCACAAGTACTCATATTGATATTAAGAATTTTAAATATTATTTAAGTCAAATAAACATTTTATAACATTAGCTTATTGAATTATTTCTTTAAGAATTGTTCAAATATTAAATATGAGATGAAAATTTATGTACAAATGAAAGGTTGCAATTATGTGGCGTCTTAGAAGAAATTCACATGAAATTGTTCAAAAAACTTCTTTGTTTTACCTAAGTTCGGCTCCTGTGTACATGTTTACGTTGTGTGTTATACTCTAAATCCATGATGCATAGTATATTATATGTAAACATCATATAAAAAAAAGCCAGAGCCAGAGAAGGAATAATACTAAAAACTATTTGTGGGATTCAATAATTCATCTGGAAAAGACATCATATCTATCCTTCATGTTTTATCATTGTTTTTTGCTTTTTCTTTGAGGTGGGAAGAGCTTACAGTTAAGAGCCCATTATCAGGGTGAAGGATGCAGGAAATCCAAAATATTTATGTTTGTCCATGGCACACGGACAAAAGACAGTTCTCAGGAAAAGGGCTTTCTGATTAAGTGATTGAAAACACTCTGGTGTATTTTAATAGCTTCTTCTATCCAAGAGATAACATCATCTTCATCCTTATCACTATTCTGAAACTTATTTTAAACATTCTCTTGTGCTCTTCCAATTAGATACTCTGCTCTTTTGGCTTCCTGTGTCCTCACTGCAACTCATCTCATTTGTTTGCTTTCTCATTTTTGTCAGCAGGTTGGGTGTAAAAAGAGGCATTTAACAGATAATTGAAGGGACATACTTTCCAGAGTCAAATTCAGCTATGTGGCATTCAGCCAGTCTATCAGTGATAAAACATGGATGTGTAAGACATCAACTCGCACTTTTCAAAAGCTTAAAATATTGACGATTGGTTGAATGGCATTACAGAGGATGGTCAAGGGCAATCTGTTCATTTTCACATGAAAATTGATAATGTCCAAACAGATAACATAAAATCAGTTCAAACACTTGGCCAAAATCTATTTAAGGGAAGCATATGTATTGAGTAGAAGTTTATTAATATCTACTCTTGCTCATCTCTTTCTTTAGAACACTTTTTTCCCAGATTTTTGTAATCGCTAGTGCTTTCTCACCATCCTGGCTGGATTGAAATTCCACCTCTTTAGAGAAGCCTTGCCTGACCATTCTAAAGTAGCTGCCCCCCACATACACAGGCCACTTCTGGTTCCTGTTTTATGTATTTTTATTTACTTCGTGGTATTTACTGCTCTCAATAATTTATATATGTTTTATGTATGGATGACTTTATAGTTTGTACCTGATTCCCTGCAGATGAGGCCAGGAATTTGGTTATACTTGTTCATTGTTTTTTTTGTTTTGTTTTTTTGGTGAGGAAGATTGACCCTGAGCTAATATCTATTGCCAATCTTACTCTTTTTGCTCGAGGAAGATCGTCTCTGAGCTAACATCTGGCCAATCTTCCTCTATTTTGTATGTGGGATGCTGCCCCAGCATGGCTTGATGAGCAAAGTGTAGGTCCACACCCAGGATCCAAACCTGCAAACCCTGGGCTGCCAAAGTGGAGCGCATGAAGTTAACCACTGTGCCACCAGGCCAGCCCCTTGTTCATTGTTTTAATAACAATGTCTAGAACGTTTTTTGGTATGCACTGAACAAGTGTTAATTGTTTTTTATGAAACAAATGAATTTGTGGAAATCCAGGTCCTGTGTTTAGCCTTTTAAAAGCAATTGTCACAGCAACTCTATGAGATAGGTACTAGTAATAAACCCATTTTGCGGATGTGAACATCTGAGACTTAGGTTATTAATGGCACTCAACTAATACACACTGGAACTGAGACTCAACATCAAGTCAGCTCAGGGCTTCAAAGTTTCTGTCCTGAATAGCACTCTGTTTTCCTATACATAACACTTCAGGTAATTCTACTTTTATTAGATTAAATGTATGTTTAGTACAGCCTAGGACAGAGGACAAGTCACTGAGATGGGAAACTTTCGAAACACAATGACAAGTGATCTTTTTGCTGCTTTGTCAGAGATATGTTTTTATTGGCCTTTGAGTTCCCTCTCTTTTGAGCATTCAAATTTTCAGTAGCACATGGAAACCCCAGGTGACAGCTGTGACTTAGAAAGTTCTTTTCCCTTCTGCACAAAGAATGGACATTGCAAATTTTCCTCTTGGGGAGGATAAGATAAAAGAGAATTAGAAGTGATATTATTCTTGAAGTATTCTGCAGACCAACAGACCAGACAGAGGATATGGATAAAGGTTTCTGAATGCAGATTACAAAACTGGCCTTGAAGAGAAGGGAAAATACACCCGTCGGAATGTCTGCTGAAGGCTTATTCCACAAAAGGCAGGGCATCTGATAAATTCTAGACTTGCTGACAACTCAGAAAGATGAAGAAGCAAGGAAAGAAAACAATATTCTAGACCAAATTATGAAAGGCCTGTATTGTGATAGAGACGTGCAGGAACCTTTGTAGGAAGTAGTCCAATCATTTGAGATATTAGGTAAAAAAAATCGTAGGAGACACTCAATACTATATCTTAGACTTTAGGAAATACATTGCTTAGAGTTTATAATAAGGGCAAGCCTCATTCCATGGTCAGTGAAGTCAAAAGTTCATGTGGCTCAAGAGGGAATCTTTGAAAAGTAGAATTTCTAACAGCTTAATAAAAAATAAGCATAATTAAGAAGCAGAAATGTCGTACCTAAAGCTAGCAATGCAGCCAAAAGGAAGCCCTCTGATAAAATCATCTAATAGAAGGGCATCTACAGAAATGAATGGAGGGAGACATTAGCCCAGATGCATACAGCAGAGGGAAGTGGATCTGTAGAAAAATATCAGAAAGGCCAAAGTCTAGGGTGAAATATAAGTTCCAATAACAACTGAATACAACCCAAATGGTGTATGCTCTCCGGAGAGCAAGGAGAATAAGAAACAGATAAGTGGATTTGTAAGTGCTACAATAGATATATGCCCAAGGTAAAAGAAAAATTATTTAGGCCCTGCTTTGATTATATGTTTACCAGCAAGCCAGATCATCTTCAAGCTGGATAAGTTAGAACAAGGATCATTAAGGGGATATAGAGGCCCAGGTTAGATAAGCAAATAAATTGTAAAGAAACATCTATTTTCTTTATATGAGTAAAGGCTCGGATGAATTAAGTTGTAAGGTTCTGGAAGATCTTACAGAGAAGACCGCAGTGTTCTTCTAGGGGCTCTTTTAGAAATCATGGCGATTGAGGGACATACCAAAGCTCTGCAGGTGGGGCTATGACCTGCTTTTAAAAAAGGGCCAAATGGTGGAATTTCTGAAACTTTATTGTTCAATATAATACTATCAAGCCCTGGCAATGTTTTTGGAATAAATGATTACACCTATGATTTATTAACACTTTAAAAAAAAGTATTGATGCTACGAGGAAATATTGACTCACTGATACTATCCAATTAATTTCCTTCTAAAACCAGGCCATTGGAGTGATAGAGAGAAATGGCATAGTAATGGCATAACTTTGGTTTCAGAAGGCCTTTATTTGACAAAATCAGTTGTGGAATTTTGGATAAGATGGAAAATGTGACTCGGTTAGATTTATCCCAGTGCTGCTTTATCCTACACAAAGAGTTTTGAAATTTTGATTAAATTAGTGGTCTCAATTGATGTATTGCATTTAGTTTGACCACAGTGAAAATTTGTGTTCACTAGATTTACAGATTGCCCAAAGTTGAGTGTGATGGCCCATGTGCTGGGGAGGGATAGGTAGACTGCTCAGTTGTTCAACTCTAAGATTCTATGATTTGGTATGGCTCTTATCTCCCCCACACCTTTGTCAACACCAGTGTCAAATCTGCAGGTGCTCAAGAATGCAGAAACCTGTGAACACTCAGGAGAATGTGCCACAGGATGTAGCTTGCTGGCTTTTTAGTGCCACTCAAGTTGTTGACTGGAACAGTAGAACTCTTGTTTGGATCATCCTTAGCTGAGAAGTGTGTATCTGGCATTCTTTTTCTCTTTCCCCCACTTCCATTCCTCCCTGTAGCTGCAGCTATTGGTGCTCCACCAAAATGTCCTTTATTTGGCTGATGCAACCTTCCTTCACCTGCTGGGAGTGTTGGCTGGGTAAGCTCACAGCTGCTTCTTCCTCCAGAGTATTGTTCTCTGTTGGAAGAAGCCACCTCAAATAGAGATGCCTGGGAGCTCAAGCCCCACTCCAAGGGTGGCCCACAGCCAAGGACTGACTGATACGGGGGCACAAAACGTTGACCCCTGGCCTTAAGGTGGGACCAATCTTGTGGCGTGATTCATGCTCTAGAGCTCCCTGCAGGATCAGGATGAAACTAGACTCCAGCCAGAGCCCCTCTCTCATTAGCTCCTTCCCCTCTCCCAGCCTGCTTTCCTCACCCCTTTCTCCTGAGAGCACTCCATCAAAAATCACCTGCACGAGAATTCCTGTCTCAGTCTCTGCCTCTGGGGAGCCCAACATAAGACATCTCCTCTTCCTCTCTTTGTCATTTTCCTTCTTTATTTCTCTTTCCCACTTTCATCATGTCAAGTAAGATTAACCCATGAAGACAATACCGTGTAGTCCTATCTATGACCTGAAAGGAGAGATCAAACTTTTTAATTGAAATTTGGCTCAGTTAGAACTATTTTTGGGTTTGATTTCAAGACTATTGCATCTGTTTAGCCTAGGAGGCCTATTAAGATCCAGATTCTTGGCCCCACTTTGGCCGTGCTGAGTCAGAGTCTCTGGGGTGAGACCTTGGAACCTGAACTTTATCAAGTTCTCCAGGTGCCTCTATGTACATAAGAATTTGCAAACACTTGAGGTAGAAGATAGCTATACTGTTGCCAAAGTTGTGGATTTGATCCACTTGGAGGCCACTCAGCTGAGCATTAAAATAATCTAATATAAACAAAACTTTTCCAGTCCATGAATTGTGCTTTAACCTTGCAGGGTTCCTGAAAACATACATCACTAAAATATACTCACATATACAGTGCATTGTTCAAGCTCAATGTCATCTCAACTTTGGGGATAAAAGCACATCAAAGGGCGTGTTATGGAGCTTCTTCAAATACCAAGGTTCTTAAATTCAACACAGGTGCTCTTAACCTTGACACAAATTGCCACTTGTTACCCTGGGTGGAGGTGGGGGGGCTTTAGTTACATACTTGTTTTTCTTCTGGTGTTACTTTTATGACAAAGAGACAGGGTACAACCACTGAATACAGCAAAACTATGGTAGTCAGCATCCCACTAACAAGAAAGCAGGAGATAAACAGAATTCCTGCTTCCTGGCGGTAAACATCTTCAATCTAGCAAACTGCGAGGATGCTAACATTAACCTAATTAACCCTATGGAGATAAGGGGGTTGGCATTTGCTACTATTTCTGTTACTTGAAGGTAAAGTTTAGACCCAGAGCTTCAGCTTCTGCCTTGTAAGACTTTCCCATCTAGGGATGGTATCTAAGAGTAAAGCTGTCTGCCTGGCATTCCCTTGCAGTGCGGCCCTTGGGAGGAAGGAAGAACCACAAATGATGCATCCTACAGGGGAAATGTTTATTATCTCTAACTAAACTACAATTTCTGATCACTACACACTTGCAGCTCCCCCATCAGGCCAGTTGCAAAACCTCAGCAGACTGTAACTTCAGGCCACACGTCAGATATGTTGTTCCCTGTGCCCTCTTGGCTTTGGCTGCACCATGGTTGTTGAAGAGCCCCTTTGCAAACTGGCTAGAGCTTACTCTGGGGTTACTATTGTAAGTCAGCATCAGACCTAGGTAAGAAAATTATGCTGAATTGGGCATCAGCAAATGCTAGCAAATAGTGTACAATGCAAGAAAGATAATAACCCTAATGAGATGGTGGCTCTGGAGAACTCACACAAATTTGCTCTTTCAGGGGGAAAAAAAAAGCATGCATCTGGGCCCTTCAACCTCCAAAATTCACAGATTAGAAGGGTGTGGAATTGTCAATATGATGAGCTGAAGCAGGCCAGGAATAATTTCCAGTGCTCTGCTTCCAGCTCCCTGATGCCTCTCCACCTGGGTGAGCCATCCGAGCTCGGCACTGTGATCCTGCCATCTGTCACATCCCTCTGGGTAGCAGCCGGCCTTTTGCATAAGTTTCTTACTGGAGGAGAAGCGCTGGCAGCTCTCGGGACCTTCTGAACCCACCTGAGGAGAGCTTGTGGTGACCCATAGAAGAAAGCGTTTTTTAAGAATAGGAAGAAAAGGAAAGATGGAGACGTAAAAAAGATGTACTTCCTGTCCTCCCTTGAGTTGTACCCCTTCCATTCTTGACTGACTTCCAGGAGGCAAGGAAGGGGAAGTGGAGAGCACAAAGGCAATAAGAATACAAGTATTAGGCCAGGCACTATACTTTTACAAACTGCCATTTTTCCTCCTTACCAAAATATTTAAACTAGGCATCTAAACAGATGCAATTCTAAAAATGAATAGACAGCTACATAAACGTACAGTTATGAGATTATACAGACAATATCTAATACTGCTTGGGTAGAAAAATTGTGTGTGTGCCCACATGTGTGAATATGTGTGTGCGTGCATGTCAGTGCTTTGCAGGTGTGCACGTGGGTGTGCATGCACACATGTATGTGTGTGCATGTGTGCATTTGTGTGTATGTGTGAGTGTGGGTGTGTATATATTCCAACTAAAACCAAACATAGCCTTATTTATTTAATAAGAGAGAGCAATTAGCCATCCATGATCCAGAACTCTTTCTGCTCCTATTTCTAGTGGGAAGTACAACCATTTCGTTAGCTTTTAATGAGGTATGTTTCACTTATGACCTGCCTTGTCTCGGGATCTCCGTTACTGAGAGTTCAAACTTTGTGCCTGGTGTTCATGGTCCCAAATTACCTCTCCAATCATTCTCCTTCCCTCTGACATCTATATTCCAAACTATTCAATCATTCTCACTCTCTCTGCACATGCCATGCCTCTATGATATTGCTTACATTCTACTCCTTGCTTAGAATACTTTTTATATTAGTTAGTGTAATGCTAGTGGCTTTAACAAATAAATCTTAAATGTTAGTGGCTTAACATAATACAAGTTTATGTTTTGCTTATGCAGCATTCACATAGGTATCCTGGTTAGCAGGAAGAAAGTCACTTCCACTCAGAGTCCATCAATGAGAACCAGTCATGGCACAGGGCTTGAGAAATGTCATCCTTGGTTAGGCAGCGCCTCCCACGTGACAGCCTTACTATGGAAGTGGGGACACACATACTACTGGACAGTTAGCTGTCTTTCTAAAGTGACATTCTGTCAAATACTTCCAAGCATTTCCCATTGAAATTAATTTCTCCATCCTCTCTAATCCCAAAACACTTTGTTTATACCTCTTTTATAATAAGCATTGTGTTGTTATTGTTACTATCAATGTTGGTTTCATTTGTTATTACTATTTTTACTATCATGTTATTATTGTCATTTTTACATCAGTTATTACCATCATTTGTTACTACCATAATTGCTCCTATCATTGTTACTTTCACTTCTTACTGCTATCGTTATCACCATCATTTGGTTTGGAGTACAGCACAAGGTGGGGAGTCGTGGTCAGCACACAGGCATTGGATCATGAACTGCCAAAAATACATAAAGTTTGAATGCTGGCTCCACGATTTGCCTATGGACCCTTGGTGATTTAGTCAACCTCTCAAATGTCCTGGGTTGTGTCTGTATAATGGAGATGATAGTATAGCCTCCTACGACAGTCATAAAAATTAAATAAAATCAGGCATTTAAAATACTTAACAAAATGCCCAGTACATAGTAAGAGGTTATTAAACAGTGACTAGCCATGAGCTCTGTCTCCCCAGTAAATTATAAATTTACTGAAAGTAGAAAAATTTTTGTAGATTTTCATCACCCACTACAGTGCCTGATACATAAAAAGGGTCTAATAATGTTGAAGTGATTTATTGGAGCTGCTCTGGTCTTTGCAATAGAAGTGTAAATAGGACCAAAACAAATTCATTTTCTCTATTTTTTCTCTACATGGAATTAATAGCTATCTATTTTAATTGGCCTCTCAGTTATCTATAAAGCTAAAAAACATAGGGAGAGATATTTTAATTTATGCTTCTGTCATGAAGTAACTTCATGTGTAACCCATGGATCTCCCAGAAATGAGATTCTCTAAGATTCCTTGGTTGCACATTCCAACCTTTTGTCATTCAATGTGGAGACATTTTCCCTTAGGTAAGAACCACATTTCTCTTACTTTACTTAAGGTCATTTCCTACATGAAAACTTTTTATTTTTACTTATTTATTTTTGGTGAGGAAGATTGGCCCTGAGCTAACATCAGTTGCCAATCTTCCTCTCTTTTTGCTTGGGGAAGATTGTCCCTGACCTAACATCTGTGCCATCTTCTTCTATTTTGTATGTGGGATGCTGCCACAGCATGGCTTGATGAGAGATGTGTAGGTCTGTGCCCAGGTTCCAAACCTGCAAACCCTGGGCTGCCGAAGTGGAGCATATGAACTTAACCACTACGCTACTGGCCCCATGAAAACTTTTCAAATCAGGCTCTGGTTTCTGCTGTTTAGATAAAAAAATATTTTATTTTTTCTTTATATGATATACATGTATTTAATTTAAATATTTTTATCCTTGTCTCTAGAACTCACTTTCCTTTTCAGAAATAATTACCCCAAACTAGATATATACTCTAATAAATATCTGTCTAACATTTTCTATAGAAAGGACACTATCTCTCATTGACCATCATGGTTTCTTCAATGAAGAAAGACTCACTCCAGTTGGGATATTAGGGTTGTTCCACCCCAGAAACAGTGGCATGAGATAGCTAACTATACATCTCCTGGGCTATAAACTATGAGAGGAGACAATGTGCTCCTTTTTGCTTGCCAGTGTAGCCTTAAGGCCTGGCACATAGAAGATGATGTATATCGACATTAGTTGAACAAATAAATGAATTATTTAATTAATAATCAACCAACCAAATTGATTGGTGGGGGAATGTGGTGATTGGTCTTTACATAAGACAAAACTCATTGTATTTCTTTTTTTCCCTATCTTATTCAGCAATTTGAGATTTTTTCCCCCCAGCATCATTGCTGAAACAGAATCATTACTTATGTTTTACAGGTTCTGTAAAGCTTTATGCACTTTTGGCAGTTCTAAAACATTTCTGAGCATTCCAATTCTCTTTATCCTCTAGGAACTTGAGGGCAAAGTGAAGCATGAGTAGTCTGTGTTTCATGCCCCTCCCCCAGTCACTTTCCCCACTCACACAATCTACATATATTCGTCATCAATGAGGAATCTAGCAGGCACTTAGGATGGTGGGGATCACAACAGTTCACGAAACACCCTGGAGAATGACAGGTTTATTAAATTAATATCTCAACTGTACTTCCAGATTGATATGGTCTGGGGAGAAATCTTTCATGGTAGCCCTTTAAGGGATATCTAGATTACAGAATATGCATGTACATTATCCCATTTGATTTTCACACCAACCTATGTGGGGATTGAAGCTCAGAGGCATTAATCTGCTTGCCCAGGATCACATGGTCGGGCACACTGCCTTACAGCCTGTGCCTCTGATTCGAAATTAGAGCTGTTACAGGATCTGCCTTCGCTGCTGCTTGTAACGACCATGTTTCTGCTGGCAGCTAATTGAGTATTCTACCCTCACCTATTTTCTGCACATGTAAAACTCACCCAAAGGAGTTGAATTCCTACAAGCATTCATTCATTGATTTTCACTTTCAACAACTATTTATTAAGCGCTTTTTATATTCTAGGCACTGTACTAAGTGGTAGGATACGATGCTAAATAGCATAGACGTGGTCTTTGCTCTCTTGGGGCTCATAATCCTATGGGAGATGAGGAGTGGGATACAGGAAATTGAAAACTCAGATTCTACCCAAGCCCTGCAGAAGCAGCAGCAGCAGTTCCAATGTAAACCCATCATGGGGAGAAAGGGATCTGCAGGCTGTTACCTAAATGAGTTTTGGCTGCCATGTTGGGCCTAGGACCTTGAAACTGTGGCACTGTCATTTCAATTGCTAAATAATTTGCTTCTAAGTTGTTTGTGTCATGAGAAAAGTGTGTGTGTGTTTACCATATTAAGCTGATGTATTTAAAAAACAACTCAGATTTTCACATAGTTTACTAAGTGTTAAGATAGGAAATGTACTAGGTCTCTAAAAGCATGTAGTGAGGGCTAGCATGTATTCACTGCTTTACTTCATGCAAGCTTCTTCAGGGTCCTTCTCATGTATTAACTTATTTAACCTTCAGAACAACCAGGTAAGATGAAAACTATTATTATCCACATTTTTCTGAAAGGGATTCCAAAGAACCGAAAGGTTAAGCAATTTTCCCAAGGAACTCTGGCTCACTACATTAAAGGAGAGACAACCACACTGAACCTGAGAGGTTGGGGAATTCTCTGAGAAAGTGCTCAAAGTGCTTATAATTTATAGTACAAATTATGCCTCAGTTTTCTTATCTATAAAATGGGACAAAGGGAATTTCTACTGCATAGGGTTTCTCCAAACAGTAAATAAGATAATATACATAAAGTCATAATATAATACATCTAGTTATTGTAGGCACTCAATAAATTTAGCTTTTATTAGTATTCTTATCATAATTGTTATTAACAAGGTTAGATAGGAAATTGATAATGAGTTAAGTCAAGCAAAGTGAAGTGAGATGGCAAAGAGTATTCTGAAACAGGGGATGGTGTATGTGAATGCGCAAAGGTGAAGGAAAGCATGATAAGATCGAATTCAATATCTGGACCGTATATTGTGACCTATTTTGTGGTCTGACCATTTCTTTTTCTTGGCCATATAAATGCCATTGTCTTTGCCACTGGATCGTGTGCTGCCTGATGACAAACCCAGAAAAAGTTTTTAGTTTAGAATTGCCAGTGGGTTGATATAAGTTTAGTTTCTACCTATGGGGGCGATGATGATGACGAAGTCTGTGTAACATCTCTGCAAACATTTCCTCATCCACATCTTCATCAGCACCTCTAAAGGTCATTGTTACTAATATCATTATCAATTAGAGCAGCGTAAGATAACTTGACTACACCTGAACTCTCACACACAATGCTACTTCACTCTTGACTCCGAACTCTCGTGTCTCTTGTAGATATTACATTGTTAGAGGGCAGACTTGTGTAGAAGCTACCAGAGATTTCCAGTTTGACATGGCAGATTGGCCACATGTGTTTATTTGCACTTTCTCTACAAACTTCATTAAATGGCAGGAAAGGCACAAACACACAAGAGAAAGAGATTGTGAGAGGAGATGAGAGCAGACGCGCCATGTCAAAAAAGTTGGAAGTGGGCAAACAGCTAAGCAAATGGTAGGAGACTGTGTTGAACAGAAAAAGTTGGCAGCTAGGTGTTTGGAAGGGTAGAGTGGAAAGCCAAAAAGGAACAATACACTACTCATTTAATATACCTCTGGGAGCCAGGAATTGAAGGTAATATGTACCTCTGAAAGGAAGAGTGAGGTCTGAGTCTGGGATTGGCTTGGTTGCCTGCCTTTAAAATGAGAGAATGGGACCCTTTATGTTCCCTCTTCCCCCCAAGCTGAAGGCTGAAGATTTAGTTTCTGGAGAGGATGCACAACAGAGGACCTGGTGTCTGTATCAGCAGGCAAAGCAGAGGGAGGTGTTGGTGCTACATGCAAACATGGGGAATAAGTGAAAGTTTCATATGAAAACAGAAACTCCCATGTCTCTTTTCCATTTTCACCTCCCAGAGCACCAGACATCTCTCTTTTCTCACTCAGGCAAGAGAGGGAAGGCGTTCTCTCTGAGGAAACGACCCACTCAAGAGAAAAGGTTTACAAGAATGGACATTTAAGATTTCCCCATAACACTAGCAGCCTGGAGAATAGCACACACCCTGTTTCCCTTACGGAAGCCTACTATTTGACAAACCCCACTCATGTACACAGATATGTTCAAACCAGCATTTTACTACTTTGCTAAAGTTGGAATGGAACCAAGGATTACTTGATTTTTTAGATAAGACTAACATAAAAGGCAGCCACCAAAACAAACAGGAAAAAGGAAGCCAGAGGATAAAAAGACCATACGGAGAGCTAGAGAAATTTCAAAGAAACTATATTTGTTATCCCAAGAGAGGTAAGAGAAGATTCTGCATTTATGATATGAAACCAGGATGCTATAAATAAGAACGATTCAGAGTATTACAAAAGAGCTTTGGGAAATAAAAAAAATATGGAACAAATATTAAAAATTCAATAAAGGTTGAATAATATACTTGAGCAAATCTTGTAGAGGAAAGGACGAAAAGTCAAAAATATACAAACATAAGCAAAAAAGGCAAGAAAATTAGAAGATCATTCTAAGAGCTCCAATATCCAAAAAGCTAGAAGTTACTGCAGAAGATAACAAAGGAAATGGTAAGGAATTTATCAAAGAAATAATAGAAGGAAATTTTCCAGAACCAAAGAATGGTAATTTCTAGATCTAAAAGTCTTACCAAGTAAAAATGCTCATCATGGCAGGGACCCATAAAAATACAAATCGCCCAGCACCATTCTACAAAATTCAGGACGGCAGGGATAAAAGCAAATCCTAATGCATTCCAGAGAAATGTACAAATGAATAGGTCATGTAAAAAGAAAGGATCAGGGATAGAAATGACTTCAGGCTTTTCAACAGCAACCTTGGAAGCTAGATGACAAAATTCTGAGGGAAAACAATTCTTAATCTACAAAGGTATACTCATCAAAACTGTCAATCAGTTGTCAAGGCAGAATGAAAATATACCTAGTCAAGCAAAGTCTCAAAAACTTAGCCCCTTAGTACCATTTCTTTTTTCTTTCTTTTAAAATTTTTTTCCCGTCTTTATTGAGGCATAATTGACAAATAAAAGCTGTATATATTTAAGGCATACAACGTGATGTTTTGATATATGTATACACTGTGAAATGATTACCTCAATCAAATTAATTAACATATCTATAATCTCATGTAATTACTCCGTGTGTGTGTGTGCATTTGTGTGGGTGTGGTGAGAGCATTTCACATTTAAGATCTACTCTCTTAGCAAATTTCAAGTATACAATACAGTGCTATCAACTATAGTCGCCATGCTGTACATTAGATCTCCAGAACTTATTCGTATTGCATGACTGCACAGCTTTGTCTGCTTTGACCAACATCTTCCCATTTCCCCTTTCCATTTCCCACTTCCCCGGGCAGCTGACATTCTACTCTCTGCTTTTATGAATTCGACATTTTTTTTTTACATTTTTTACCAAGAATGAACCTACATTAACACCCCATAATCACTCAAAGTCCATAGTTTACTCTTGATATTGTACATTCTATGGATTTGAGCAAATGTTTCCTGACATGTATCCATCATTATAATATCATACAGAGTATTTTCACCATCCTAAAAATCCCCTGTGCTGTAGCTCCTCATCTCTTCCTCCCACCTCCCACCACTGGCAACAACTGATGTTTTTATTGTCTCCATAATTTTGTTTTTTCTGGAATGTCATATAGTTGGAATCATACAGTATGTAGCCATTTCAGATCGGTTTCTTTCACTTAGTAATATGCATTCAAGGTTCCTCTATGTCTTTTCATGGTTTGATAGTCATTTCTTTTTAGCCCTGAATAATATTTCATTGTCTGGATGTACCACAGGTTATTTATCCATTTACCTACTAAAGGGCATCTTGGTTGTTCCTAAGTGTTGTCTATTATGAATAAAGCTGCTATAAACATCCATGTGCGGGTTTTTGTGTGAACATACATTTTCAACTCCTTTGGGTAAATACCAAGGTGTGTGGAATTCTACTTTTTTATGGAATGTTATTCAGCCTCAAAACAAAAAAAGAAATCCTGACATTTCCAACAACATGAATGAAGCTGGACGACATTATGCTAAGTGGAATAAGCCAGACACAGAAAGACAAATACTGTATGGTCTCCCTTACATGTGGAACCTTAGTACCATTTCTTAGGGAGCTATTTGAGAGTATGTTTCACCAAGGTAATAAACCAAGAAAGAGGATGAGCTTGGTCCAGGTAAAGGTGATGCAAACCAAGAGACATAAAGGGACTTCTCAGAAAGAGCAAAGGAAGCCTCAGGATAACCCCTGCGCAGCTGGACTGGCGAATCATCATCCAGGATGGAGCAGGTGAAAGGGGGCTCCAGGTCAACAGACAGAAATTGATCATGTGGATGCAAATCTGCCGTCAGCGTTGCTGAAGAGCAAAGGAAGCTACACCCTGGAGCAAGCAGCAACTTGCTGAGATTGTGAATAGGCCAAATTGTGCTAATGGCTAATTTGTATTTCCTTTAAAGGAAAAAGCATGATACCCATGCCCAGCAGCTTTTTTTCTCAGACATTTGTTTTTGTTTTTGTCTTTTAACAAGAGAACATATGGAGTGCTAACCAGATGATTTAGAAAAGCTCTGTTTTATCCCTATTATTGAATGATGTTTTAAGTGAATGCTACAGTATTTACAAAATGCCGCCACCATTATAATCTTCGAGAAAGACTAAAAAGACTGGCAACCACGCTCAGTCAAAACTCATGTCAAATGATGTGTTCCAATAGTGAACTCAAATGCAACACCAGGAATTATAACTTGGTTGCCACTGAAGGAGAAGATCTGTACCTCATTCTGGGGACAACTTCTTGAGGTTCCAGAACTATGACTCTCTATATGGACATGTGTGAGTTAGTTTGTAGTGTGGATGTAACCTGGATAAAACCCAGAGCATTGTGCTGCGCAGACTCTTCATGTGGTGGCACTCAAAGAAGCAGACACAGCCAACAAAAGATTGATTTTTTCCTCGCATCTTTCACAAATGGAAGGGACTCAATTCACAGCGCACCCCACACATCTTAATTGTCTCCTCTTTTCCCCCTAACTCTATTAGCTCTAGAGCTTTTCAAACACCAAACCTTTAAAACTCTTTCCAAACTCAGCCCAGGAGGCTTTTCTATGTTACCCTCCTGGTTACTCTTCCTCCTTAACTCTTTCTACTGTAGATCGATGTAATGCTCTTTCCTTGATTCCTTGTCTAGGTTTTCTGTAACAAAGGAGAGCCCAATAACTGACTCCATAAGAAAGAATTTGTCTTCCATTTTTCTCTTCTTTAGAATTCCATATCTTTTCATCCATTTTCTTGGTATAGCCTCATAACGAAGTGGGAAAGACAGACCACATCTTAGAAAACAAGGGAAAATTTAGCTGATCCTCAAAAGACAAAATTGTTTTTGGTAAAGAGGGAAGTATACACATAAGCTGAGAACATCCACACATTAACAAATTCTCTCGTTGATAGGCAGGGAAAAGTTTTCATTTGAGGTTCTAGAAGTGCCATAATTTTTACATCACCTCAGGCATTTACGCACACAGGAAACCCCCACTCTACTGTCAGCAACACTACCCGTTGTCCTATTTCTGCAGTCTGAAACAATGGAAGAAAGCTCTTTACATCCAGAAAATAAACTGATTGAAATATCATCTTGAGGAAGTCTGTTCTAAAGACACTAATTGATATTGTTTGAGGAAGTGTAAGTGTCTGTCATGAAAGCCATTTTAACGGCCGATTTGTTTTCTTCTTTAGTTCGCTTAACTTGGCAGAGTGTTAACTTCCCCCTTAGAAAACCTCCTATGTTGATTTATGAATGTTTTCAAATCTTTTAAGATTCTCCAAACCGTTGTTTCACCTGTAAGTAGAGAGATAGCTTGTTTGGCTAACTGCCTTGCATGACTCTGTGCCAGGCAATGAATAATGCCATGTTCAATATTCTAAATTTGTGTTCCAAATTCTGAATTTCCAATGAGCTGCATGGAACTCTGCTGATAAGTGACTGATTTTCCCTGCAAGGATTGTCTTATTTTAAACTTCAAATTTAGTTGCCTTACTTTATGCAAGGCAATTTTGAATGGATTTTAAAGTGAGGATGAAGACTATTTACACTTTTCTAAACCTAGAAGGCAGAAGAAGTGAGCCAATGAAGAAGGGCATCTTATCTAAGAGGACTACAGGTCTTAACAGAAGCACTCAGGGACGGCTCTTTCTTTCGAAATGGTGTTAGCCAACCTTTTATAGGAAGCTCAGATACAAAGTATTACCCAAGTTGCTAGTATTCGCCCCAAAGGATTTCTACGTATTTAAAAATATAAACATACTTACGTGCATGGAACTGGAGCTCAGGAAACAATAATGAATCCTATGAGTGACTAGATATTTCTTCTGCACTGAAGTAGGCTGATTTGGAATTCTAGAATTTGGATGAACTTAAAAATATTATTTACCCATTTTTGTCTTCCTCTGCACATTTTTCTAGGCCATATTATAAGTACTAGGATAATGTGAGAAAGCCTTTCTTAGAGCCTTTCCAGCAGAAGAGGAAGGAAGGATTGCCAACAGTCACCGCTCAGAGAATGTCTGTGAGTATTCCAAACTAATTTTGTGAACTTGAGCATCATTATTTTTGTTTTGTTTTGTTTCTAGGATGTGTGTCAGCCAAGACTGTACCTACGTGGACCTCAGCTTACATAGATTATCCAGCTCATTTAGATAATGTAGGTAGTTTGAGTACAAGTACTTAGATAATTCTCACAGCTTCTAGACTGACCTGGGTTGACCAGAGGACTGCATACTCCCTCATGTCTTTTCAGCTTAGTAAACCCATCAAGACATTAAAAACCAACAACCAAGACTCTGTTTTTTTCCCCCCAATTCATGTTTAAAATATATTTAATATGATTAACCAGTTGTTTCATATAGCACGTGTTTTGATTTAAAGCGATAAGAGATGGTTTCATATTGGATTTAGGGACCACTGCTGTGGGAGAAATGACCGTGTTAACTTCTTTCCTGGAAAAGAAAGTTTCACTCTGCTTGTGGCTAGAACTGTGGTTGAGCACACAGGATTCCTTTGTTGTCTGTGGTCATATCGTACTGGTAGTTGATATCGGTATGTTGTTGGAGGGATAAAACAAAGCTGGTGATAAAATTTCCAATAGCTACTGAACTAGGAGAAAAATGCAACATGGGGCAGTCAAGATACCAGTCAAATTATGGCCCACTAGAGTTAGAATGCGGAAATGTGTTAGTGCTGGCTTACATTTTGGATGAAGTGTCCACTTGATACATCTTTCCTCCGTCTAATTAGGTGGATGTGCTTAGTACTGCTTCCTTTAGTGAGGGCAGGAAAAAGGTATAAAGACCCACAAAAGGGTCCAGGAGACCATTTCAGATTTTTTTTTGACCTAGAATGTGGAGAACGTATTAGAGACTGATAGATACATATACAGAACCTGCCGTGAACTAGCTGAATGTGGTCCAGAGTGACCAACTTTCCAGTTTGTTAACCCTCATTTTGAGGACCATCTTAAATAAAACACAGACCCATGAAATATGGGAAAGAGTTATTAACTTAAAAAGTAAAAGAGTAACTTGTATTAACATTGCCTTTGACTACTTCCATCCTAGGAATGGCTCATTGAGAGGAATTATTTGATTTGTCACAGAGATGTAGGCAAATACATTGAGTGGTGGAGGTAGAAGTGGTGGCACCTGAGGTGAGTCTGTTTCCCCAACCTGGGATGGTGTGACAAAAGCCAGTGGCACAAAGAGCCTCGGATAGAAAATGAGTGTGAGATGTGGAGTCAGGGGTCAGGCAGGAAGATCTCTGAGAGTCCACCTAGGATGGTGGCCTTTGGGGCAGACAGCGTTGGCAAATGTTCACCCATGTGCAGTGGACCAAGAAATACGACGACTGCAGCAACTATGGGTGAAAGAAACTGCTTTTCACCCAGTTTTTTGGCATTGAATAAGTTCAGTATTTTTACATAGTATAAAATAGAGTGGTGAGGAGTACCCCAATGGCTAAGATTGAAATTCTCATCAACCCAGAGGTTGGGGGTTTGGAGCAAATACAATTTGATTTAGAGAAATAAAAAAGAAAAAAGTGACATTCCTTAGACTGTGACCTTCCAGTCTTAAATTCATACACGTTTTGGAGATGAGATCTACAAAACACCTAGCTCAGTGACTGGCTTATGACAAGCAATCATTATTCCTTCAAGAAATGTTTATTGAGTAGCTACCTTGTGCCAGACACCATGCTAGATGTTGGGTATAATGAGGTATAAAAAAACAAGATGCAGCCCCTGCGCTTGTGGAGGTTCCCCGATGGAAAAAGACATATTAAATGACTAAACACTCAACTTATTTTTTAGTTTCATGAGAGGAGCCAGCCTTGGGACAAACCTGACTCCCAGATGAGGTCAAAGCCAAGGCAACCTCAGGGAAGTAGAGCCCGAGGCCTGAGGACACTGAAGGTTTGGATTAAATCCCGGCCAGGAGACCTACCTCTAGACTTTCAGCCACAGAATGAAAGAAGTTCTCCTACACACACACACACACACACACACACAACCGCACACACGCACACAACCGCACACACACACGCAACCGCACACACACACGCAACCGCACACACACACGCAACCGCACACACACACAACCGCACACACACATGCAACCGCACACACACTCTCACACACTCATCTTCTCTTTAAGTCAGAGAGTTCTGACACCAGAAACCAAAAGAATTCTTTACTAAAACACCAAGAAAAAAGAAAATAAGAGAATACCAGATGTATATCATATTTAAGGATGGTAAATTAGAAAAATAGATAAATCAATAACAGGAAATGGAAGCATGTTCCCATAGCCTAAAGATCAGAAAGGGAAGCTGCTCGAGGAAAAGAAGCCCAGTGCCTTGCAGATAGTAGGCATGCAATAAATTGTGGTTTCTTTGAATAGGGTTAAATCAAATTTACCAATATTGGAAATCTACTGATGCAATAAAGAGGACACTTTTAAAGAAGATGAGGTGATCGCTACAGGGAGCTCTCAGTCTTTAAGGATTCATAGCAAAGAGTGAAGGCAGAAGACATAGCCCAGAAGGAAAATGACAAAGAAGAATAGCCTGTAAGAATTCCATTGTATTATAGAACAAAGCTCTAAGACGCTGAGGTTTGTGAAAACTGCTGAGAATCATAAAAAGGAGTTTTGAAAAGTTACAAATAGGGGCTGGCCCAGTGGCATAGCAAGTTAAGTTTGAGTGCTCCACTTCGGCTGCCCAGGGTTCACCGGTTCAGATCCTGGGTGCAGACCTACGCACTGCTTGTCAAGCCATCCTGTGGTAGGCGTCCTACATATAAAGTAGAAGAAGATGGGCACAGATGTTAGCTCAAGGCCAATCTTTCTCAGCAAAAAGAGGAGGATTGGCAGCGGATGTTAGCTCAGTGCTAATCTTCCTCAAAAAAAAAAGTTATGAATAAATTCTCCTAACTGACTTCTGCATAATGGGATGCCAGATTAACTGACACTCTTTCTCCTGTTTTCAAAACATCCACACTAAAGACTACAGCCCACCGAAGGCTCATGGTTCCTAGGCTCTTTCTATAACACCTATGAGTACCAGACAAACCTACCCTTGGTGCTGTGTGCAACCCAACGTTCAATTGTGTTTCTTCTCAGTTTATGCCAGTTTTATATTGTGGTAGTTAAATATTATGCAAAGTCATGAAAAGACTGGGAAAGGAATTTTTAAGAAAGTAATACTAAATTAAACATAGAAAAACTGTAAAAATGAGTGGCTAAAAATATTAATAAAAGAAACCATTTCACATTATAACCAAAAGACTTTGGGAAAAATTGTAAAAATCTGGAAGATTACTGCACTCAGATTATTTTGCTAGAGTTTTAAATTTTTATTTCACTTTAAGGAACCCAAGGTGGAAGAGTGTAGCCTATGTTATAGAAGTATGGTATAAGCAAGAAAGTAGTGCAGAACTCCAAACAGGGGATTCACACTCAAAGAATAGTCCTTCACTTTGCATCAAAGGAGTGGTCAAACAATGTACCCTTAGATAGTTTAAGTGTAAAGCACACACACACACACACACACACACACATGCACACAGTTAATCTATCAACTACTCTAGCTGGGTCACATTAATTAATGAATTTCTACCATGTGTTCAGAGGGAAAACAATGAGAAAGAGCAAGTCTTCTCTGTTGGATAGTTTGTGTTAAGATACTGATGAAGTGGACAGAGAAATACTACTCAACTCTATTTCTGTTCCATCTTTCTGTCAAGAGTGCTCTTTACACCAGAAATAACAGAGCAATCCTAGTTAAGAGGTGATTAAAGAAACAATGCAGGTGAAAAGAGCACCAAAATGTTTTAAATGTTCAATTTTCCCGGTTTTAATAAATTCATCCTAAGGGTTTCAAGAGGAGCCATAGCTGAACTCTAAAGAATGATCAAAAATGGAAAAATGGAAGAAACTTGTTCTAAGTTTCCAAAAGGGAAAAATTTGGGAAGTATGTTTGATTCAACGCCTAGGGAAACATTGGAATGGATTATTAAATGTATTATTTATGATCATTTAAAAACAAAATCAATGATCTCTTAGAAATCACACCAAAACAACCTCATAACCTTTCTTTTATTGTTGTTATTTTCTAATATGATTATGAAAATGTAGGAAATGATCAGGGAAATGCTAGCATATCTCTTATGATATTCTGGCAGACAAGACGAGGAAATATGATAATATGTCTAGAAAGAGCTGACATTGATGGAAGGGTCATATTCAGAGCAGAGGAACCAGAAGATGAATGCCAGCCTGAAGAGAGGCTGACAAAAGTGCCACTGTGTTATCCTCTTGTCTTGTCCCAGCTGACTTCTGTATCAAATAGTGCTGATCAAATTTTCAGGTGACAAGATTAGAAGAAAGGTTTAATACAAAGGGTAATAGAATCAGGGTCAAAGAGAACATGACCAAATAAAATAATAGGCTGAAGTCTATTAGACTGAAATCTAACAAGATTGGATTTAATTGGATATAATTCATATATTTATGGGTTGAATTTGAGCCTAATTTATTCAGGTTGGTTCACCAGGAAATCTTGTAGCAGGCACGGAAACACCATTAAAGGACCTTATAGTTGATGCTATACAATTGGCAATGTCTACCTTCTAAGATTTTGGGGTTAAAAATCATTAGCCATTAGACACCAACTCTGGGGGAGGTGGAGGTGTCTGTGAAATATTTCAATCCTCATTCCAGTCAGTTCCAGGGCATCCTGTGCAGAGTGGAGAATAGCTATTGGGGAAATTTGGGCATTGTATGGATATTCAGAATACCAGAGAGAACTTCAAGTGACAGTTCTGAGAAATCTGTCCATACGGAAATTATCATTTTGGGAAGAAAAAGTGAAAACTAGCCAGCATACAGGCCCCCATGGATGAGACTAGAATACTAGAAAAGTCATGGCCAAAATGACAAACCTAGACACCTCCTCCATCAAGTGACTCAGTAGAGGCAGAAGGAAGGAGTCGGGGGTTGAGCAGAGAGACCATGTAAAGAGAGTAGGTCTATAGAAGCACTATGTTTGGATCTTCTCTTCTAGAACAGTAGTTCTTTTATTTGGCTGGGCCTAAGCTTGGCCTTTCCAGTGGTGAACTGCTTCATTCACATGTCTTTCTTTTGGCAGCACTAATCTGGTTTCCACTTTGGACTTTCCTCTCACCCACTGTGTGGTCTTGGTGAGACTACAAACCAGGCCACCTGCCCTTCTCTAACCAGTGTGGGAACATGACCCAAGACAAGCCACTGGACTCTGTCTAGACTTTAAGCTTTAAGCAAGGTGAGAATCAACAATAAATAAAAGTACAGTTAAAACACTTTCCTTTCATTTTTGGTCTTTCAAGAGGTCTGTTGAGGACCTTACTTTTCTGAGCCTAGTTCTGCTTTCCTGTTGATTGTATAGCTTCCCAAGGCAGTTCTTTTCTGCTAGAAGAAAAGAAGTTTGGTGCAAAACTGTGGCATAACATTGTCAGTGATGTACCTGAATAGTTGTTTGTACCCTAAAACAGATTTCAAGGTGCTTTCTGAAGGAAGTGTTGGCTTTTCTATGGGTACCCTAAGGGCTCACCTCAGGGCTGCCATTCTCCACTAAATCGTTTTGACACATTTGTCCATCACCACCAACTGTGTTGTGTGACATGAATGATTTGTTTCTGTAAAGTGGTGATGTTTGTGAATGGTTCATGTTTTCTTATAAATTAAATCAAATCCAAGGCTCTTTCTTACAATAAGTCACTCACACTCAGTTACAAATAGGCTTCCTTAAGTGGGAGAGAAAAGTCTGGAGTGAATGGTAATTAATGGAATTATTCACCCTCTGGTGTAGGCCGGTGGGAATGTGTCATGCATATGAATCTCTCACATGGATCACTCTGGACTGAAGGCCTTTGAGAGCATAGTGAAGTCATCAGTTCTTATTAAAAGGCCAGCTGAGAGATGAGCAGTATTCCCTTTAGGAATCTAAATTTCATGCTGGGATAAGGCTTCCCAGCCTAAGCTTCGGGTTGTATAACTGGACCATCATCCTTCGGCTTGTTGTAGAATCATTTCTGCTGACACGCACTTTAACATTTTGCCCCCATCTTTTTTTTTTTAAGGACACCTGAGAAAAAGCCCACTAAATTCTTATGGCATGTGCTGTACAAATATTGCAGAGGACATTGCCCACCATGTTTTCAACAAACATTTTTTGAGTATCTTCCATGTTTCAGATCTCATGATAATCTTTGGGTATATGAGGAGAATGAAGATGGACTCAGTTGTTGAACTCATGCAATTCACATTCAAGAAGGATGTCTTTCAAGAGGGAAAGATGACAATTAATCAAACAACTACAACAAATAGAGGCATGATTACAAGTTAATAACTGGTACAAAGAAAAGACACACGGAGTGCTGTGAGTTCTTTCACCACTGGCTCTCCCCTAGACCTAGGGAGAGGTAGAGGTCAGGGAGGGCTTTTCTGGAATCTGTAGGATGATTCAAGAGCTGAAGGAGGAGCTGGAATTAAGTGGGCATAGGGGCAGAGCAGGGACCTACATCTACCAATTTGCTAGATGCTTGGGTATCGTTATTGTTTCTACTTTTCCTCCATTCTTGTATGCAATTTGGACTCTGGATAGGTTGTATCCTTTACCTTGGAAAATCTGTCAGAGGCAGAAAGACTTATGCTTGTTACTTTTTGAAAAATGGAGTAGTTTATCCCATTTTTCTAGGAACATTCACTTTCTAGTTTGAATTTAAATCTTTTTTTAATTGATCTGTTTTGTAAAATTTGGTTGCTATGACAATAAATTGACTCACTTCAAAAGCTATTAACAGCAGCTTGGCTATTCCGTTTTCTTTGTTGAGAATATTACAATAGGTAAAGTGTCACAATAACCAAGAAAATTCCAAGGGTGGGGGGGCTGGCCCCGTGGCCGAGTGGTTAAGTTCGCGCGCTCTGCTGCAGGCGGCCCAGTGTTTCGTTAGTTCGAATCCTGGGCGTGGACATGGCACTGCTCATCAGACCACACTGAGGCAGCGTCCCACATGCCACAACTAGAAGAACCCACAACGAAGAATACACAACTATGTACCGGGGGCTTTGGGGAGAAAAAGGAAAAAATAAAAAAATCTAAAAAAAAAAAAAAAAAATTCCAAGGATGGGGAAAATGGTACAGGAGTTTGGCAAGATGTGATATGCCTTCTGGTTCATTAAACATTATAGAATTTAATTTCTGGTGAATAATTGAGAGATATTAATTCATTTCATAAGAAAAACCTGAAGAGTAGGTTTAAGAATGATAACGTTTCCTTGGTTTTCAGTTAATAGCATTCGTTATTTCAAATCAATATTTATTGAGCTTCTACTATGAGCCAAGAACTGTGCTAGGTACCATAAATAAAAGATGAATTAGACAAACTCCCCACCCAATGATGAAGCTGTAAACCTGAATTTTTACGGACACATTAAGGTCAGAACAAAATTAAGTTCCGAAAAAAATGTAGTAAAGCTGATGCTGGGCATGCTTCCCTTCTCTTAGGCATCATATCATGAAACTGCCAATAGCACTCCTGAGCAAATGGCATTGTCTTTAGTATATTTTTCACTTTCTAAAAACAGTGGATATGAGGTAAACGCATCACTCAAGCATATCACCTGATGGTAAAAATACCATCACCGTGGACCCTCAGTACAAAGCCCAGACGGTCCACGAATTACTTCCCCTGAGAAGAGGATATGTCAATGAATTACCAACTGACAGTTTTCTGGCTGAGTTGAGAGCTAGTCTAACTCTGGAGCCATTTGAATTCCAGCACTGCCAGTTATGACTGTGTTTTAGTTTCCTCATCTGTAAGATGAGGATAATAATAGTATCTACTGTATGGGGTTCTTGAGGATTCAATAAGTTATCTCTTTATTTTATCTATTTATTTATAAATAAATAAACAATAACAATATGTCACGTGCTAGATATTCTAAGAGCTTTACAAATAGTAAATGCGGGGAGAGGGTCTGAGCACACCTGCGGGTGTGTGGTTGGGCTAAAGAAACCGAACAACTACATATAGCAGTAGTAAGCCCTTCTTTTCAAGGGGAGGAGCCGAGGGCAGAAATCCAGGTTAACTCTGAGGTCACTTCAGACCTTAGCCTCAGCCTTCTTTAACGTTACAATTGCTTTAGAATTTTGAATAAGAATATTCACAAATTTCAAACTTCAGTCCTTCCACGTTTCATGGCCCAGGAAGCTTACTAATAAGAAGCAAATGGTGTGAAAGGGAAAGATCAATAGGGGCATAGATAATTCAGAAATTGGAATATAGGTCCTGGATAATCACAAGATGATGGAGGGCAGTGAGCTATGAAGTCAGCCCATTTTCTCCCCTTTAGGAAGAACAGCGGAAGTGATTGGAAGACTGCGAAGGGATTTTGTCACAATGCAAGAACACGGACTCTGGAGTGTTGCAGAGCTGAGCTTTAATATTGAAGTTGCCAATTACTAGTTATTGGAACATGAATAATATTTGAAGTTCTCTGAGCTTTAGCATCCTCATCTATGAAACGGGAGTAAAATGAGATTAATTTATATCAAGTTCTTATAATGATGTTGGCATAATGTAGGTGTTTAAAAAATTGTGGTTGTTACTCTTGTTACTATGAGTCTAACCCAGCTAGATTTATAGATCGAATGAGATTTTTAAGTTTTTTAATCTTCAAGCTTAGAGGACTAAATAATGCAATTGCATAAATAGTACCTAAGGAAAAATACCAAAAAATCATTGAAAGGAAGTGTGTGATCACAGTAATGTTTTCATCTGTTAAACTGGGCGATCTAAGACATTAGACATAAAAATTAAACGGAACCTGGTATTTGACACTGTAAAAATAAGCAAGTGGTTTCTTTTCTTAGTAAAACACACCTGTTTTCAAATTTAGGTTTAAAAATTTACCAACAATCTGGGAGAGATTGGAAGGAGTCTATGAACCTTCATTATCACATCAAGTACGGTATGCCACTCATTTGTCAATATAGAAGTTTAGACTAATTCAGTGTCCAGGCAGACATTTTTATAAAGTGAATTATTTGGAAATCTGCCTTTGTTTTTTGTTCTTACTGGACTGAAAGCTGGCCAAAGGCAGCATCTCCTGAAAGCTATAGCGGTCTATTTTTACATAGAGAGAAGTCAGAGCTGCAGGAAAGCACCTAATAATTTCTATAGCTATTAGAAAGCTTTGAGGACATTCATTTTGTGTGTGTGTGTGTGTGTGTGTGTGTGTGCGTGTACACTCTATGTGATGTCATATATTGTATGTATTTAAATCCAATATTATTATTTCTTATTCAATACTCTAAATTCTATTGTAGCTACGTGTTTTTTTTTGGTGAGGCCAATTGGCCCTCAGCTAACATCTGTTGCCAATCTTCCTCTTTTTGCTTGAAGAAGATTGTCACTGAGCTAACATCTGTGCCAATCTTCCTCTATTTTGTATGTGGGACACCACCACAGTATGGCTTGATGAGTGGTGTGTAGGTCGAAGCCTGGGATCTGAACCTACGAACCCTGGGCCACCAAAGTGGCGTGCATGAACTTAACCACTATGTCACCGGCCCAGTCCCCAATTGTAGCTACTTTTAAACCAAGAGCTCAGGTTGTGTTTGCCTGTATCTGAACATCAGAATCCGTTTGTGTCCATGGTACACTGCAGTCGAATCCATAGTGCACTGGATTCCAACTCCTTGAAGGTAGCGCCCTGCCTTGTTTCAACAGATTGCAAAGTATGTGCCAGCATGCTGAGCCTGCCGCAAGTTTTCCCGAGCAAGCTGCTTTTAGAGGCTTTCTGTCTTCATCAGTTCATAAGAAGGTTTGAGATGGCTCCCCACTCCACTAGCCCCTCACCCCGGCTTGGTCTTGTTTTCTTACATAGCAAGTCTTTTCTTAATCACTAGTGAGCAGTAGCATTTGGTCTAACCCAGGACATAACATCACAAATTATGCATTAGTGGAAGCCCAATTAATAAAGTTTTACTAGACCAAATCTCTGTCTTAGTTTTTCTACTGTTCTCAGGTTTATTAATTTTATTCTTGGTAAGGATTAACTCCGTTACAAAGGAAATTATCTGACAAATGACCTCCCCAAATGACGGAAATACCAGTATATGTAAAGACTATGCCAGTAAATAGTAATGGTTCATATTGTTCTTAACTTTATTGAAAGCATTATTGTGTTTCTTGGCATGAGGAAAAGTAATACTTTAAATCTTTCAAATGCAATAATAAGAGGCTGTAGTGCTTTAGGAAATTGGAATCTGGAAGTCATAGGATGGGTCAAGAGACCAGTTCCTCCTCTAAGGAGTCTTGGTAGAAACTAAAATAGCTGCATTGTGCTAGAGGTCTAATAAGATGCCACCAACAGGGGCATTCCTGCTGAACTTCCACGTCACTCACCGAATGCTTTGAAAAAACTTGCACGTTAGGTAATTCCACAGCTGTAAATTGGCAAATTGGCAAGAGTCCTGAATAGCCTTGAATTTAAGACTGAAACGGGAGGTAAAAAAGGATATTTTATCAGATCTTGTAAACTTATTTGGATTTTCCTCAGAGACCAGACCATCACAAAACACCCACGGGACTTTGAATGTGTGTCTTAAACAACTTCCATGAGGCCATTGAATTCTTATCCATTTATATGCAGACAGACACATGTGTGTGTGGGGGGTGTGTTTGTGTGTGTGTGTGTGTGTGCTGTCTTTTGCAGGTGCAAAACTTGAATGTTTTAGCTTATTTGGGGTCCTTGCAAAATGACTTAAAAGTGGTTTTACACGAGTGACATAAATTTGTTGGCTTGCATTCCCAAAATGATTTTTTTTTTCTGAATAAAAAAGCTTTAAAAAATTAGCTTTGGGTTGGTACACTCCCCTCCCCCAACTTTGGTGTTGCATTTTTTGTTTGTGTTTTTGAGGTTTAGGGTTATCTATGACTCATTGGAAAGCTCCAGTTCAATCAATTTAGAAGGAACTTTTAGGGCTGAGTTATTTTTAAATGCCTGAAAATGAGAGAGCTGTAAATGGAAATCTAATCACAGCTTAACCTGTAGTCATGCAAACAGTCAACTATGAAATCAAATGAGTTTCCAGCCCTCTTAACCCATTAATGGTTACTGACTAGCTGTGTTGCTCAAACATCAGTTTTCAAAGAGCAGGAAAAGGAAAAGACACATATCTGGATGGGGGTGCAGTGGATAGGAAGGGAGGGGTGCTGCGGATGCAAGGAAGGAAATCTCTAGGATACAACAATTTCCTCATAGACACAAGCATGCAAGCTTACATAAGCATATATCTTCCTCTGTTACATAGTGTTCACGGTTTTTCATGAAGCCTTTCCCTAGTAAATATCAAGCAAAGGACTGTATTGTCATTGTTAAATTGCATCTGATTTTGAATACTTGACATTACAAAGGTTCAGCCTTTGTAGGCAGACCATCCTCATGACTGGACTTGCTGAAAAACACAGTCCCAGGATTTCTCTGGAGTTTTGTGTCCATTTGAAAACTATGAAACCTTGGCCAACTCTCTCCGCAGCCACCGCCCATCACCTTTCCTTCCTTTGAGGGTTTCTATCTACTCTCCATCTCCCATCTTATTTTTCTTGTCTTTTGACTGTACCTCCTTTTTCCTGCCACTTTTAAGGACTCCCTGCTCTTTTTCATGTGCTCAGCTCAGCTTTGATTCTGTTACTGTCTATCCTAAAAGCTACACCCGACAGCAACAAAGGAAGGCTAAGAAAGGCTACTTTGGTGAAAAAAAAATTGTCTACGCACCAAAGGATTCAAATTAGTGAACAGTGTGCACGTGAGAAAGATGTATGCAAGTGTATATGTGTGTGTGTCTCTCTCGCATATATAAATGCCAATACATGTGGTTAACTGATATGTTTAAATTCTCACTTTCAGTTTTGCTTTTAGAGCTCTTCAGAGAAGGTCGGCAAATTGCCATATAGTGGAAAACACACCAACTATTGCAAAATAATAGTTGATGATTGTTGAATTAATAATCTCTACTCTGTTAAATGACTAAGTCTCTTTTCTTACCACCTGAATTGCCACCTCAACTAATCTAAATATAGATGAATGCAAAAACCTGCATGAATAAGGAAAGTCCAGTTTGGCATTCCATGAAAGCCATGCTCGGCTGTTTCATCTCACAGAAAAGGCAAGCTTGTTAAATGTCGCTTTAGTGCCAAGAGGTAATTACCCCCCAAGGATTTCCTGGGGTTAGACCAAGCCTCTTTTATGAACATTTACCTCCAATGTCAGAGGATGACTGAGAGGAAAAACAGTCTCTCTTTTTCTTACACATGTACTCATAGAGATGAAAAATAAAAAGAAAAGCCAAAGTAAACATTTTTTTTCTTTTCTTTGTTAGATGTGGAACCTTGAGTAATGTATCTTTCCCCATGTATCTGAAAAAGGTGAACTGGTAACATGACCCCTTCGTGGAACTTACACAATTTGTACATAGCACACGAAGTAGCCTGTTTTTAAGCCATTAACTTTGTTTCCAAAGGCTCACCCAAAACGGCAGGAAGGAAAGAATAGTGTCTTGGTTTTGAAAAGGTTGAAATTGGATGGAAAAAATAAAACCCCTCTTTCTCTATTTTTCACTGTAGTCATTGTTTCTTTACCTAAGACCCTATTTGCCGTTGTATACTTATCCATTATGAATACTCTGCCGCATCCACACTACCAAAGGAGTACACAGGGGAGTAAAATGAAAATTGCATGCCGTAGGATGTGCAGCTCTCATTTCATAAGTCGATATGAGTAATACTTAAGGTCTTATGTGGCCCTCCTATGAGATATTTTATCACAACATTTAATAAGTTGGCAGTTGATTCATACTCCAAACCGTATTCCAAAGGATCTCAACGTCCTTTCAAAATATTGTGAACATGCAGCAAAGTATTTTGTCCTAAGTCTTTAGCATTTCTGATAGTTATAAGCTGCTTTGTCATTAATATCCATCAAACGGAGGACATTTTGGCTGAAAATGAAGAAAAGATTTATTAAATTTAGTTTCAGTTCCGTTCATGGGACTGAAATATATGTAGAAATATGAAAAAGACTAATGTCTCTATGTTAAAGAAATCGATTTCCAGGGTGCCAAGTGGAAAAGTGTAATTGAAATTGACCCATTAAATGATTACATTATTTGTGTACCAAATCTATTTCACAAAACTATAGAGCTGTTTCAGTAACTACCTGCCAAACTGTATATATTGTTCCTAATTAAGTTTTATAAATGTACTTATAGAAATGTGAGGTTGCAGAATTATCCAAGTAATATGTCTGTACATTTATGAAACCCGTTCCAGAGAATTAAGACAAGGTAGTGCATTTCTAATCTCATGATTATTTCATGACTAGTGAAAGCGGTAATAAACAAGATGACAAAATGAATATTCAAGGAAAGGTTTCCAGTTAAATTCCTGAAACATACTGGAAATATACCTGGTATTCCTTTCTTAACTTCTAGCATTGCCCTGGTAAATCACATTGTAGCAAACACTTGGCCTTTACAAACATATTTAAACCAACTTTTTGAGTACCTACTGTGTACCAGGCACACAAATTTTCAAACATGTAATTTTCTTTAATCCTGGCAACCACTCAGTAAAACAGTTCCCATTATTCCTATTTGGCTGAGAGATGATGGGCAACTAGATTACAATACAAAACATTTAATTTTATGGCTGCTTTTAATTTTTTCCACCTTCATTATTAGATTGTGTGTTTCTGAAGGGCAGGAAAAATTCCCTATTCCTCTTTGTACTGAAAGAATGAAAGAAAAATTTGTTCTTTTCTAACTGATTTAAAAGACCGTTTCCCCTTTGGTATGGTTTTGTTTACAGTTCATTTTCACCGAAAAGAAATAATCAAAAGACTCTAAGATATTGTGGATTTTTCCAATTACCAAATAGAAGTGTATTTCCCCCAAGTTTTATTGAAAAATAATTGCTATGCATCCCTGTATAAGTTTAAGGTGTACAGGATGATGGTTTGGTTTACATATAGTGTGAAATGATTACCACAATAGGTTCAGCTAACATTCATCATCACGTATAGATACAATAAAAAGCAAAGAAAAAAGGGAAAAAAATTTTCTCCTTGTGATGATAACCCTTAGGATTTACTCTCATGGCAACTTTCCTGTACATTGTACAGCAGGGTTAGCCACAGTCATCATGGTAAACGTTACATCCCTAGCACTTATTTATCTCATAACCGGAAGTTTGTCTCTTCTGACCACCTTCCTCCAATTCCCCCTCCCTGCACCTTCTGCCTCTGGTAATCACAAGCCTGATTTCTTTTTCTGAGTTTGTTTTCGTTTTTGTTTTAAAGAGGGCAAATATTACAGAATTCTCTTGGGAAGAAAATATGTTCTCCTTCATATAAGGAGATGATGCGACTAGCCAATTTTATTTTAAAATATTGAGTCTAAAACATGCATGAGGCATTATTTTAAGTACATATGGAGATGAATAAGGCAAGGTTCTCAAAGAATTCCGGAAAATTGTGAACTAGGCTGTTTGTCACCCTTTTCTTTGTGCTTCTTCTCTCTCTGGTCTCAAAGGCTCGTTCCTTACCCAGGACTATCTTTCCTGGGGAGAATTAAATACTTCTTGTTAATCATTTGGGACAGGACTGAGATGATGATCCTTTAATTTGATAAAGTGACATAGGTAGGGACCAGCTCCAGGAATTGGTCTCTCCTGCTGCAGTATTATAGACATTGGAAGACCCATCTGGCTTTAGAGCTGAGTGTCTACAGAACAAAGATAAAGGCAACGAACAAGTGAGAAAAGCAGTTGGCTTCCACCAGGTCAAATGGCTAAGTGAAATCTGGGGAAATTTACAGCAGGGAATTCAGGGGCAGGAGATACAGTGAAATCCAAGAGGGCAGATGGTGCATTGCGATTAACTTGGCTCTAGTTTATAACTCCATGGCTCCAGTAACTAGGTCAGGGTCTAGTCCTGAGCTGTGGAAAATGGCAAGTTTAGTTTCCAAACCTAGAGTAACTGGTCTGCTAAGAAGTTTACCAAGAGAGGAACTCACACACAGGGAGAAGCCCACGTATAACTGAGACTATGGTTAGTGCTAAGCTAGTTAAAGGGTGATTGATTAGATGACAGTCCTTCCAAAACTACAGTTAGTTGGCAGCTCCTCATATCCATCTAGTCAAGATAAGGATTGATTCTGAAACAGCAAGGCAGTGGAACCTGTAGTTTAGTTTCTCAGCTTGCTATTGTTATACTAATGCTGCATATCAAATCACTCCAAAACTAAGAGGCTTATAAGAATAAGCCCTTATTATTGCTCACTGGGCCAATCTGGGCCAGGTTTGGCTGATTTCAGCTCAGCTTACTCCTGAGTCTGCAGTCAACTTCTGAGGTCTGTTTGGGGATGGCTAGTCTAAGATGGTCACATGGATAAGGGGTTACTGGGACACATATCTCTCTGTCCAGCAGGTTTAGCTCAGCCTTATTTTCATGACACTGGACTGGGTTCTGAGAGAACAAGCAGAAGCATGCAAGGTCTTTGAGGTCTAGGCTCAGAGCCGGCAATCTGTTACTTCTCCCTCAATCTACTAGCCAAAGTCACAAGGACAGCTCAGATTCAGGGGAGTGGGAAAATGGATTCCAGTTTTTGGTAGGAGGAGTCCCAAAGTTGTGTTGCGAAGGGCATGCATATAGGGGAAGAGTGAAGAATTGCGACCACTTTGCAGCCCACAACATTTGAGGCCTTAAACTTCAACTGTTAGAAAGCAGGAATGTGGAGGCTAGGAGCCTGCGGAGCCAGGCTCTTCTCCCTTTGCCAGCCCTAAGGATTTCTTTTCTTTTAAAATGTTGATCTCAGCCTGTTGATAAGAGGTGAGCATCTGGCTATGGTAACTCTCCTTTGGGTGTGAATAACCAGCAGCCTGCTCAACAGGCTAGTATTCATAAGGCAGTTTCATTGCGGTACCTTCTGTGCAGTTTCTTCATCTGTAAAATGTGGATAATTTTAGAACCTACCTCATGTGAGTTTCATGAGGATTAAATGAGTTAAGAAAAACACTTAGAACAGAATCTTGCAAATAATAAGTGATTGGCAGGTGTTAGTTATTGTTGTTTTACTATCATTGGTTTCATTATTATTGTTACCTGCCCTTGTTAACCTAAACAGAATAGGATTATTGCAGGCAATGCAGAATATTGAGGCATATAGAGCTTTTAAAACTGAAACAACTTTCTTTCTCTTCACATAAGACAACTTTGAGCCATTCAATCATTTTGAGTCCTTTTTTTTTTAATTTCCTAGTAAAGGCAATAAATTTGTGACAATTGGCTGTACTGTCTGAGGAGCGCAGCTTGAAAATCATTGCTCTAAGAGACCAAGGACCACAAACTCAAAGGCCCATGAGGCCTGGTTGGTAACACAAATGAGCAAAGCCAGTGGCGTGTAAATCAGTAGGCAGCCAGGTGCTGTCGAACTGGGGCACCATCCATGTATAAGAGGGCCACTCTCGGTTAGAAGTGGTTTTGCTTGGTGGTGGAGGGAGAAAAGAGGCCATTTCTTGTGATCACAGCTTTTACAGAAGCTAATGAGATTGGTGAGAGGAATAGAAAATAAACGTGATTCAAGTAGTGACACAAGATAAGATTATAGATACTCTTGAATTTGGGACTGAAGGCTTGGTAGGAAAATTTGGACTAAACATGGTGATACTGATTCAGTGGTAAAGGTGACTTTTTCCATATAACTCCATTTAATAAAACATAATAAAAAAGAATATAAACCAGCAAATAGCCCATAAAAGTATAAAGACTACCAGGAAAACTGGTGCTTGCCACTGAGAAGCTGAAACCAGAGTAAAAAGCTGTGGATTTGGGGAATGAGTATTTTCTGAAGGCAGAAGAGAATGGCCTGAGGTGCGGAGGGCCCATAGTGCTGGAAATGCCACATTCCTCACTCCAGAGCTCTTTAGAACTGTGCCCCAACAAAGTATCTGTGTAACGGAATGCATCATTCTTTGTAACAATGAATGCCAGTAGTTTTCTCTCATCAGCATCTATCCAACGGAGAGTGAATCTGGGATACATGCGTTTCAGTGTATGTGTGCAAACAGACCTGAAAGGTTAACATCACTTACAGATATTCCTGGAAGTCCTATGTACAGATTGTTGTACTTTTTGGTGTATCTATAGTATATTTCTAGATGTTCCTCTGGCTTGAAAACTTCGTTTTATTAGCGTGTCATCTTCCCATTGTGAACCCATGAATACCAATGCACTATGGCTCTTTTATATGATACTCTTTCCAGGACCAATCTACTAATTTGGTTCAAAAGCCTCAGCCACATCTTCCTCCCCTGATTGGTGAATTTCTTCCCACCCTTCTGATGCATCTCCTTGGGGTCCTTCATTTTCTCCTGTAGGTGACAGTCTTGAGTTCATCTTATTCATTCTCCATTTAGTGGCACTGGGCAGTGGTTCCAGGTAGCATGTTTGTGAATGTCTACTTTTAGCTAAAGAAGATTATTTTTTCCTCCAAATGCTGATTCTGACCATAAAGGTGCAGAACTTGCCTCCATCCATGCCTCCAGCAGTCCCTGTCTCTACAACACACTGGTCACTTTCAGATGTCAGGCTTAGCCCAGCCTGGTTCATAGCAGGGACTCCACAGTCAAGTTCCAACTCAATCTCTGGGGTTCACTGATTCAAGAATGAAGATTGTAGAGAGAGGTTAACTTCGGAGGGGCATCTTCTTTGAACTGGACATATTCCCAGAGAGAGACATCTTTGGCCTGCTGAAGAGAAGGTCAAAGCTTTCTTCTGACCTGGAAGCCAGGGTTGAAGTGAACCTCTATAACCTCGCACAAAGAACCCTCTCTGGGACCCTCTCATCTGTCACAACTTCACCTCAGTTCCTTCTGCAGAAAATAGGCTCTGAAGGCAGCGGTAGCAGATGCTGACAGAACACTGATCTGTATTTCTAGACTGAGCAAACTTCTGTTATGGGCAAAGATTTCACTTCTCTGTGCCTCAATTTCTTGCTTCATAGAATGGTGGGTTCCCACTAGATAATTATAAGTGTCTTTCAGCACTAAGCTTCTGATCTTTAGGTGATAGAGAGCCATGGTAGATTAGTGAACAATATATATTATTGTGAAGATGTATGGGCAAGCTCGGGCTACTCCACAGAATACAATTCTTAGCAGATCTTAAACCATCATTTTTCTTCCACATCTTCCCATTATAGGGCCTTGCTTTTCCACAATTTCTACCCTCATAGAGAAAGTAGATCAGTAAGACCAAAGAGAGAATGGAAGAAATATAATGGTCACACAAATGGGAAAACTTGATTTGGTATATCTGTATATTCTCTCCCTCCAGACAGATCTAATTATGTATCAGAAGTTTACTTAGTGAGGATAGAAAAACAAGATGAAGAAAATGTAGTGTTAGATAAACTAAATTTTTAAGAAATCAAGATAAGAAACTATGATGTATCCATTTCAGGATAAGCACTGTACTACTAATGGGACCAGAAATCTGTTGAATCCTTTGATTTTTAACTTCATGCATTCATCCTTGTGCTCAAGATGGCCTTTCCATTCCATCTGGAGAGGACATCCTGACATCCAAAAGCTCCCTTTCTTTTGGACAGTGCTTAAGTAGGCTCTGCCAGTGTTTGCTCTGTGACTCTCCTTTTGTATGTTTTTTGCTGAATGAATCTTTATTACTTGGTATTTTCTTTTGCAGATATATTTGTTTATTCAAACAAGACACAGTCCAGTCTTGCTGACTTGTAAGTCACTTTCTCTCCCTGGAGTGACCTTATATACCTCTGCTTTGTTCCTTTCTTGATATTACTCTTGATTTCTCAATGGGAAATCTTATTTCTCTCTTTTCCTAGGACATGGGAGGTGAAAACCTCACTGAGTTTCCAACCACTAAGAAAGAACTTACAGAGACTTTCATTTTTATTCTTGGCATGACTTGTACACAATCTCACATGAAGAAATTAAGATGTATTTCAACATTACGTTCTAGTTCCATAAAGTTTTGTGGGATTTTATTAGAATCATATTCTATGAGGCTCTCCTTTTTCAGTTATGGCAGCAATTTTTTAAATTAATAATTAGCCCTCCTCCCCCCAGCATTATTTATTCAACTTGCTGCCTGACTATTTGCTCCATGAGGGCATGTATCGTGTTTATTTTATCCCCAACCTAAAGGGCATCAAAGTACTATACTGTACTGTCAAAAGCAATATTTATACATGATTGAGCCCCAATTCCACTCCTCTCCATTACCCTTCCTCCAACTTTCCATCCTGCCTCTTGGTAAATGGCATGTAACTTTGCCCAGAAGTATGCGTATTGCTACGTGGCTTTATTTGAAAATATTATACTTTAAAAGATATCACTCTACCTTTGCGTACTTAATAAGACTTATTTGAATGTTTGATGAAAGAAACCCCATAGCTTACCTAAGGAAATTTTTCAAATTTTTAGCACCCAACACTCTCCATATCTTCCTTAAATCTAAATTGACCTTTTCTAGATCTCTATCCTAATACTGTGTTGACTTGCCATCAGTACTGCACAGTTTCATTTTGGCAGAAGTCATGAGCTTTCCTGAATTTTCCCAGATGATGGTTTGCTATTTTTGTAAGAGAACACTGCCATTTTGCCAAAAGTCTTCTGTTTTGCAGAAACTGGCTGCCTCTGCTATTTTTTTGGGCTGCAAATGGGGCAACAGCTGTCCCTTCTATACCAGGCTGTGGATATGAGGTTGCCAGAGAGACACTGTTCTGGAAACTGAGACACTATGATAATTGGCTCCACCATCCAGGTGAACTTGAGACTATCTCTTGGAATAGCAGAAAAATTAGGACTAAAAATATGTATTGTTTAATTTTGTATAATTTTTTGTTAAGCCTCTGAAGTTCACTAATTCGAATTCTAGTTAGTGCGTTGCACAATGGCAATGTTGTGTAGGGAAAAACCTCTGATTGAAAACGAGGATTTAGCCCTTTGAATTTGGTACTTGCTCTGTTTTGCTGGGATATATTCTAATTTCCTTTTGAGATTTGGGTTTACCATATACAAAATGAGGCTATTGTACAAGATGATACTTAAGGTCTTTTGGTTCTTACATTATCTGTGAATATTTACCTCTAATTTTAGAAAAGAGCAGTCCTTTGATGGTGTGGTCTGTTTGTTTTCTGTGTGCTATGAAATTTTCAAAGTAAGTTTCTGCTAAGGCAGTAAATCTACCTCATAAATTTCCATGTCTAATTTGCGAGATGAAAAGATCAAATATTATTAGAGGAGTTTTCAATTATATTTTACCTTGCCATTCATTCAGAATTTTTCATTTTATTTGAAGAGCAATTGTAAGCTCAGTGGGAGGAGTCTTGTTCCAACTTAGGCATCTGTCTCCTTGCACTGGTGCCCCCATTTTCTCTCTCCGTCTCCCCTCTCTCACCTCACTTCACTACCTGCTCTGTGGTTTAGCAATTTGGAAAGACGAATCTTCAGAGTCCTAATCAGCACTCCTTATTATACAATTTAACTATTTAGAAGGTCATTTGAGGTTATTTAGTAGTTCACAATTTGTGAATTCCATATGGTAACTCAAATTAGGTGTATAACTTTCACAAAGGAGTGGATCCCTCATATTCCTTTGAGTCAGTGAAGGTATAAACTAGGCTTCCTTGCCTTGTGCAGTGTGTTTCTGCCTAAAAACAGTGCCTTTCCTAAGCCACTCTCATATCTCCCACATTCAAGAGTCAAGGTCACAGTCTTTCTCCAGCACTAATGATTGCTCTTTCTAGTTGTATGAATTTTGTTCTAGCACCAAAAAGCATAAACCATTTATTTGTTCTGCATGAGAGAGGAAAGAAGAAAATATAGAGTTAAAAAAATTCTTTTCAAAAACCCATGAGATATAGTTTCTCCTTAGATTATACAAGATTTTTGCTTACTCAAGCCAAAGGAATATGGAAAATAATAATTAGCTCACAGTAAAGCTCCTTGAGGGCTTTTTGAAGAGTTAAATTGTGGTATTATTTATAACAAAAAGGTAATATTTTCTGTGTTTTCTCGCCTCAATTTGTCTTGTTGCTTTAACACATTACATGTTATAATGTAATCTATGAGATAGAAACAATACCAGGAGTCCTAATTAAATTAAAAGTAATTACCAGTTGTACAGATAGGGCTTTCAATTGAGCAGCAGGAAGTTGATATTTTGTCATCCCCAGTTTATCTCCATGCACCGAGCACGATTCTTTGTACCAGTTATTAATGGCATTTTCTCAACCGTCATGAAGAGTGTGGGAAATAGGGAACAAGGAAGAGAACAAAAGGAAGAGAGGAATTAGAGGAGGCTCAGAGGAAGACAGAGACAGAGAGGCAGCTTTCTGTCGCTGTTCTTCAACTAGGATTCAGAGAAATTTTTCACATATGGAGGGACCTATTGCCGTCCTTCACTCACCTATGAAAGAAAGATTTGCCCAACCCATCTTCGTAGCATATCCTAATTTTTCTTGACTACAAACAGAATTTTAAAAAGAGAACCTCACACATTCTGTGCTCAAAGTTTGGTTTATGATGTGACAGATTTTCCATTTTCAGAAAGAAAAAAATAGTTCCAGCTTCCAACAGGAATTTAATTTGAGAGAGGGAGCGAAATGGCAATATATAAAGGTTTCCTACTGTCCAATTTCTTATTCTGCTTTTCAACTGGGCATCTTTTAACAATTGGAAGCAATGCCATTCTCCCATCAGGAAACACAGTGCAGGCTTTAAAGAGCATTTACAGGGTGATGTCCGTTTGATTGACCATTATCTTGCTGGCATGCTGCTGCTACAAATATGAGCAATTATTGGGAAAGCAGTCAAATTAAATTTTCATAACTATAAAACTGCATTTTACCTTAGGGGCACAGCTTCCTTCCTATTTCTACAATCTATTTTCTATGCTTTATATTAAATCTAAACAAATGAATATTTACCAACATTAATATTTTAACGTAGTATACGCCAGTCTGTGCCCTCTCTCCCAACAAATTTTTCATCCTTCTAGGAATGTTCTACAAGACAGTTTAACTTTTCTAGTATGATAAGCGTCATTTTGGATATGCTATTCTTAATGGGTTCTTTCCTATCCACCAAAAGTATACCTTTGGCTAATTCTTGCCTTTAATAATCACATAATGTCAACAAATGTCTCACATGAAATCAAGTTTAATTTTTTTTAGATCATCCTTACCAAGATATTAAAGCCTGGTCACTCCAACAAGTCCATCCAACATAAGGATGACAAATGTTTAAGTGACAGGTGGGATGCTGTGTTCCCTTCCCATACCTGTGGCTGGCATTGCTAAATGATTATAGCACAGTTCATCATAGAGACGAGATATTGGCTCTTGGCTGTTATTTGAACCAATTTGAGTTGACACAAAGGGTGAAATCTATTTTGCCACCCTTGTTGTAAGTGGTTTTATCTTTGTGCATTGTTGTCCTGCTTGGAATCTTCCCATATCTCTCCATCTTAAGCCACATTGGGAAGCCCACCTAACCATGTCTTACTCTTACCTGAATCACCTGATCCTGCTACTCCCAATTTTACCCTTCAAGTATGGCTCAAATCTTATCTCTTTCATGAAGCGTGAAGTTTTCCCAAATTTCTCTGGGTCACATTGGTCTTTCTTCTCCGATGATTATGCCCTTGTTGCTAAAGTAGCCACATGCCTTGGTAATATTAGAGAAGAAAAAAAAATCCCTGGAGATGTAATTTAGGCTAGCATCTCACTTACAGATGTAAAGAGCCTCAGAATTCTGTATTTGAGTATATGTCATCTGGATATGAAATTGGGCAGAACAAAATTTAAGTATTTTCTCATTCTTCTGTTGCTTGGTTTCTGGAAGATATAATTTTGATTTGAGAAAAGGGGAAAATCTGCCCAGGAAATGGCCATGAAAAAGGATAAATGTAGAAGGAAACATCCTAGGAAGAAGCGATAGGTTCTTAGGAGTCCCTCTATAGAGCTATGGGATGTCATGGGGTATTTATAGCCCAGCTCATTGACTTTGTTCATCATCAATAAATATTAATAGCGACTATGTTAAGTTAAGGATTTACCCGTGACTGTGACCTTGATCTTGTTGCAATATTACACTGTTTGGTAGGACTATTATCATCCTCTTACTTCAGCTTCAGCTCTGTTTTCAAAAGGCAAGAAAAAAGAGGGAAGAGGAGGAAACACTTAAACTCTTCATTGTCAGGAGGAAATTAAGTGAAATGTTTCTTAGAATATAGAATGGCAAGGGATTAGAGAAGGATCATTCAATGCTCCCTGTCAGGCATACGGCCCCAACCCGTGCATCTACTACTTGAAAATAGTTGAAAAATGAGAGAGGATGAAATATTAATTTTTGGAGCTAAGTGGTTTAATTTATTAGAGATCACCTGTGCAAAAGAATGGAGTAAAACATATTTGTTTTCCTAATAATTGTTCACTATTTTTTCATTCGTTCCATCCCACCATGTCTTTGTGACAATTCTCTTAATTTCTTTCTATCAAAACTTTCTTGTCAAAGCTGCCTCCCAAGTGTCACCCTGTTCACCAAAGGAAGGACTTTTTGGAATATCTGCTAATCTTCCAAATCTTAAACATTTATGCAGACTGAAATGGTTTCATTAAGTGCTAAGAAACAAAAGAAAGAAATGTAAGAAGTGATTCATACCTTCTCTATGGTAAAATTTGGGCAGTTGTGGACTGAACATCTGTGTTTCTCAAGGGAATCCATCTTAATGGTTTCAGGCAGTGAATGACATTTTTGAATCCTTTCCAATGGCTGCCCACCTTTCTTGGCCACATAGAACTGGGCTAGGCAAATAATCAACAGCATTTTTTATCTCTCTCTGTGCTGAGCATTACACTAGGTGCTTTGGGGAAGGATGCCAGAAGGTGTATATATGGTGCATTGATACGGCTGCGTACTCTATTCTTGCTCTCGACTTATTCTCAAAGGTCTTCTTTCTCAGGAGAACAGCTGGATGAGCTTCCTTTTCCTTCAGCAAAGTGATGCCAAATGTTGGTTTCTGAAACTGGCCCCCAGATACATGCCTTTGTTTCCGGAGAGACCCAGGCTTCAACCACCTAGGAAAGACCACAATACACTTCGTTGCTTCATTTGTTGAGTTGTCAATTGACGTTCAGGATTTTTCAGTGTGATTACCAGTAAAAGTAATCACTCTGAGTAGTCCTTTTAGCATTATTTTCTTAATTAGACTTTTTGGGAAAACTATTGAGTCCTGATTCTGGTGGTACATTAAACTGTACAATTGTGACGATTCATGTTTGCTTAAAATAATTCAATGACTAACCTTTAGTTTCTCACTTTAGTTATTCATTGGTTTATTCATTCAATCAATCATTTATTCAGCAAATATTTGAATGTGTATTAATTGGCAAGTTTTGTGCTAATTGCTAAGGATGCAAGCGATGAAGACAATAAACAGTTTACCTGATGCAAAGAAATTTAAATACGGTATTGGAGATCTACATTACCCAGCAATTTTTGACTTTTAATTACAATAGTATAAGGTTAGCTATTTTAATTCATTAAGCATTTATGAGGTATCTACTCTGTGAAATCATAGACAGTGCCAGATACAACATCTAGTGCTGTGAAAGGAATGCACTATGGTTCTTGCCTCCCAGGAGATCAAAACGTGGTCTCAGATTCAAACATATTTAAAATTACTCTGAAAGTGAGGTAGACATTGTAGTCATAAATGAAGTGCTACTAAGGGAGTTAGGAGAGAGAGAGCAAGAGCAAGAGAATGAGGGTGAAAGAGAGAGAGAGAATTTGGGAAAACTTCTTGAAAGATTGGAATTGAAACTAAACTAAAACACATTGAGAAAAAGATTGGAGGGGAACTGGGGAGAGATGGCGAATCCTTCCTGACAGATTAAAACAAACAGTCAAATCACCTAGACGTTAAGGTAAGCTAGTAAGTTCATTTTCTAAGAACAGTAAGGAAAATGGCTGTAGATAGACAGTTCAATCTAGAAATGTAAGCTAAGTCTGTGTTATTAATGAATTTAAATAGCAGGTTGAACAAGTGGGACATTATGAGCACGTGAAAGAGACCCACTGAAAGCTTTCCAGCAGGGGAGTGACACTGGTTTGATCTGTTTCAGAAAATAATGTTGGTCGCAACACACTCAAGATGTACTGAAAGGGAAAGAGCCTGGATATCAGTTAGACAACAAACGTCATTGTTTGGATGAGAGACAATAAGGATTCCAACTAAGGCAGAGGAAGTGAAAACTGAAAGGAGGCAGACTGGAGAAAGTAAACTGAGGCAAAACCAATAGAGCTTTCTGACCAATTAGATGGCGACCGTAGTGGTGGATCTTTGTTATTTGTGAGTGAAATGAGAGGGGAACTCAAAGGGGCATTTTCTAATACCTATATTCCATGACAGAGTCACAGATTGGATTTCATACGTAGTTAAGTTTTTGATGCCTTTTAAGAGAGCAGTTTTAGTGTTGGAGACAACACCACAATTGTAATGAATTGATGACAAAGTAGAAAAGAGGAGTCTGAATCAGCGTGTAAAGTCAACTCAATTTGTCAATTATAGAACTGAAAAATTGGCCCCCCAAATTAGATTTCTTCAAAAACAGATTTCGCCTTCATTGCTTACTCAGAGCCAACTGGATTTTTCCTTGATGCAAGGAGAGATTACAAAAGTATTTTCTTATTTTAATCATAAAAATAACAACTAACATTTATTGAGCTTATGGTATGTGCTGGGGACTGCTCTAGATGAGCTTCTGTGCACAATGAGAATGCATATCATATAAATCATATAGGAATTAATAATTAGCAGCTTCATTTAATAATAATAATAATTATTTAATAATCATTTAATTATCATTTAATAATAAGCAGCAGCTTCATTTTCTGTTGAAAATTATAAATATGAAAAAAGTTACCTCCTGATATCTAATTTGTATAATGTTTTTTGTCCTATTTTTGTTTGGATCCTCATCATGCAGAAATCTTGATGCTAAAACAGAAAATGAAATGAAATATTCTGCGATTTCTAGCTGGCTACTTGGCTCTTCTGAGCCCTTAGCTTCCAGGATTTTTCAAAATATGTTTTTCTGCACCACAGCTCAGAGTTGCTAAATCCAGAAATTGAAACATTCCGAGAACCAAATCATTTCGGGGTGAATCAAAGCTCTTGGAACATTGCCCTAGGATTTTGAAGATAGTGTTTAATAGTGAAAAATGTTCAATATTTTTAAGGAAATTCCAATTATGGAAGGCTGCCCCATGCATATCCCTGATGATGCAGGGCATCCAACACAGTAGGTATCTTGGCTTTACCCTCACTCCCATGAAGAACCAGGACCCCGGGGGTGAAGGTGAGGGTCCTCTGGCCCCTGACAGCTCTGCCAGCATTTCCACTCTTGCAGTTACACTTCATGAGGAACTCTGAAGCTGATGTCTGTTTCTAACTCCACCTTAAAATGTGCAAATAAGTACCCTCCCTTATTCCATTCTAACCAGCTTGTCTTCCGACTGCCATTTTAGTGCCAGCAAGTGTGATGGTTTTGAGCAAGAGTTTCTCTCCCTGCTCAAACCCTCTTTACTACCTTGTCTGTGTTGTTGCTTGTTTGTGCTCGGCAGGCCTGGTGATGCAACCAGAAGATGGGACGAGAGAGAGAGTGAATATGGTTAAACAAGTCTTAAGACTGGGAGTCATTTTGTTTTAGTGGAGAAGGCATGATTTATGGAGTCAGATAGTAATGTGAAGTTACTGATTGTGTAACTAGGGGCAAGTTAATGCTTTTGTATCTCAGTTTTCTCATCTGTGTAATGAGGATAAAACTTGCGTCATAGGATATTTTTGGGAATTCAATAAAACAAACACATAGAGCACATTGTAGGTGATTAATACATGGGAATGATGCTATTAGTGGTAGTAGGAATATTAATAGCAATAATAGAATGGAATAGAGATAAAGATGAAGCAAGAATGATGGGGAGCTAAAGGGTAAAGGGCCATCAACCGCAATGATTGACAATTTCAGAAAATGTTCTCACACTTCTCTATAAAGTGAGGGAGGAACTTGACCATCTTGTGTCCACAGAGACTTTGTCTCTCATAAGCAGGAATGCAAGGTAGAGTGAAGCTGTGTTAACATGAAATATCCTTCCTCTCTCCTCTTCTCCTCCAAGTTCAACTCATTTTTCAGAGGCTGCCTGAGTTATCCTTTTCTAGGATGCTATCACCACTGATCTAACAATGACCTCCTTTTCTATTGAATTAAGGCAATAAATTACATGATCTGGTATGTTCTCTAATTGTTTCCTGGAGGTGTGGCTTTCAAATGAAATCAAGATTTCTTTAGTAAAAGAAACTTCCCTCATACTTCTTATATATCCACCAGAGGACCTTGCACAGCTGAGCACAGAGAGAAACCCTAAACCAAATGCTGTAAGGAGGAGATTAAAAGAATAGTAGCCTTAAGCTCCTTGTACCACAGAAAACCCATTAAAGGGGGGGCATTTCTGTCCTCAATGGATCGTTAATTTTCTCTCAGAGATAGAAGGGATATCTACTTTTTCCTTGTTAATTTTCCACTTTGTAGCCTAACTTTCCTCTCCATTCATAAAAATTCATAAACCTTTGATTTAGATGGACTCTTTAAGATTATTTTATTTAACTTTCAAATTTGAATCGTGAGGACACTACTAGCCCAAAGAACGCAGTGATAATAATCAAGTGAGGTTTGGTGCCCAAGACTCAGGACTTCCAGTGCAGGGTTCTATGGCTCTTCATCCTTAATAAAGATGACCTTCTAGCTGACCATTTACATATAGATGTTATCTTGTTATCTTCTCTTACTCTCCTCCCTGCCTTCAAATCATACAAGAAATTTACATTTCACAGAGATGAAATGTATGTTTTTTTTTTTTTTTAAAGATTTTATTTTTTCCTTTTTCTCCCCAAAGTCCCCCGGTACATAGTTGTGTATTCTTCGTTGTGGGTTCTTCTAGTTGTGGCATGTGAGACGCTGCCTCAGCGTGGTCTGATGAGCAGTGCCATGTCCGCGCCCAGGATTCGAACCAACGAAACACTGGGCCGCCTGCTGCGGAGTGCGCGAACTTAACCACTCGGCCACGGGGCCAGCCCCGAAATGTATGTTTAAGCAGGGATTTCTAATTGTGCTCAATTAAAGTTTGCTAAGGTTCTACGGAGGAATTTCTAGTAAGGTTTTGTGTTTGTGAAACTGATTTTATTTTACATTTCTAAACTTGAGAAGGACATGAACACACATGTGTCTGCGTATACATATATGTATGAGTAAAAATGTGTATATATACACATATACTCAAACACACACACACACCTCTCAAATCTCTTCTTCTCTTTGATAAATAACACTCTCATCATTAATGTTTACAGTTGTTTGTCCCAGTGTAATGAAAGGCCATGTCAGAAAGCAATTGCTGAAAACGTTGTCATTGAGATCAGAATATATAATGTACAGGGGGAGGTTATTGGCAAAACCCAGAGAAGAAAAACATAAAAGTGAAAGAGGAAATAAATAATTCTTCCAATCTCCAGTCTTACCTTGATTATCCTAATATCACCTCCTCATCATCTTGTTTGTCCACATTTCCTCTCTTGTATTAGCTATCTATTGTTGTGTAACAAATTAGCCCTAAACTTAACAGCTTAAAAATGACAAACATTCATTCTCTCACATAGTTTCTGAGGGTCAGCAATCTGAGAATCTTAGCCTCATGCTTCTGGCTCAGGGGGTCTCATGAGGTTGCAGTTCAGTGGTCAGTGGGGCCTGCAGCTATCTGAAGGCTTGACTGGGGTTGGAGGATCTCCTTCCAAGCTCGCTCCTGTGGCTCTTGGCACGAGGCTTCAGCTCTTCACCATGTGGGCCCCTCCACAGGACTGCTCACAACATGACTTACCTCAGATCAAGCGATCTGAAGGAGAGAGAGAAAGAGAATGAGCAAGAGAGCTCACAAAGAAGATGGAAGCCATACTGTCATTTATAATCCAATATTGGAAATGACAAACCATCACTTCTGCTATTCTGTTGATCACACAGATCCACCCTGGTACAATGTGGGAGGAGACTACACAAGGAGGTGAAAACCAGGAGGCAGGGATCATTGGGGGTCATCTTGGAGGTTGGCTACCACATCTACCCTCCACCTTAACTTTCTTCCTTATTTTGAAACCTCTCTCTTTGGAATGGGTTGTTATTTGTCAACTGGCAGCAATTTTGCTTCATTGATATTTTTCATTATGTATACATATATATGAGTGTATGTGTATAATCAAATTTCATTGTTTGACAAAATGTTTTCATTTGAAAAATGTAAATGGTTTGTGGCTTCAGAAAATGTGACCAATGTTATTTTCACAGTGTTGTTACTAGACAGTAGAGGGTGCTGTTGGTGTGTGTGGACCTAAGGTGAACTCTGAAGGTAGAGCAATATGACGGGGCTGGTTGAGTTCTCATTTTGAAAAATAGCCAGATGATTTTTCATCTGATTGGTTTCTCAATGTTGTATTTCATTTCTAAAAAATAAATTTTCTTTTTCTCTAGACAATAGATGGGCAAAATCAGGCTTTCCATAAATGCTTCTGATTCCAAATGGTCTATTTGCAGTTTTCCTCAGTGCATGCTTTTTGGCCCTAATAATAGCTGGTCGAATAGAAGGAGGAGACACCTGAAGCTACTTTGACATGAATTGTATGCAGATCATGAGGGACAATGCTGTCTTTTACTTGATTTGGCCTCTTCATTAAGACTTACATTTTTAAGTTCCTCTTTTGCATGTTGCGGGAGTGGCGACTACTACCAGCTATTTCCATGACTGATGCTCAGTTGGAAAAGGATGAGATATTTTCTCCTCCTTTAGAATGAAATGAATATTATGTGCGGGCACTTGGGGGGACTGTTATTTGGGTCTTTGACTCTTCCCTTTCTTTCAGAGAGTATTCTCATCAGTGGTACAGGTCTTTTTTTAGGTACTCAAGTGTTTTTAGAGACATGACTATTTGAATCAATTTCTGGTATTTGTACCAACATCCCAATGAGACTATTGTGCACTTGGAATGGTAATATCTAGGATAAAGACAAAGTTTCTTCTCTCTACTCTTAAAAATACTGTTCTCCATTGTATTTCACAAAATCTCATTCAATCGCCACTTACCTTATTGCAATATAGTGCAAAAAGCCTTAGTTTTTGGAGTGAAAAAGATCCTGTTTCTTATAACACTCTCCTACTCACTGGCTGGGTGGACTCTTATGCCTCAGTTTGTCCCTCCGAGAAATGAAAAGTAATAATAGTAAGGATATTAGGGACTGTGTTAAGAGCTCGGCCTACATTCTTTCATTTAATTTTCACAGTAAGCTTTTACCACGTACGCTAGTATTTTTCTCTATTTGTAAAAATACGGAAGTGAAATTGAGACACAAAGAGTTTAAGCAACCTGTTCAAGGTTATGCAGCCGATAAATGGCAGGGTTTAGATGCAATCCCAGATGTAGGCAACATTAAAGTCACCCCTTTAACCACTCTGCTGTGCAGCAACCCTCAATAGTACCAACATTACTAGCTTAAGAATTACACATGAAAATGAGCATCTATTAACCAGCAGAGAGCCTTGTACTGTTAACACTTTAAATAACTGTTAGTTCCCTTTGCTTCTCTTATTTGCTGCAATTTAACTAACAGATGAAAGGAAGAACATCTGTTTAGAATGATGACCTCTGTTAAAAGAAGCTGTGTGTTAGTTTTGCATAATGATACCATGATTGTTTTTCTTGGAAAACAAATTATAAATGTCCATAAAATTGACAAAGGAACAAATTGGGCGCCCCTGGATTCTTTCTGAAGCTTGAAAATCTGTATGAATAAAAAAGCACATTAAAAAGAGTTTTTCCTCTCTTAAGTAGTGCCTATTTTAATCATAACCTTTGGAAGAAAATTTAAATGTGAAAAGGTGAAAATTAAAAGAACTATAAATAACAACAAATGACTACCTTGTAAATACAAAGCCACATTCACTTCCTGGGCTGTTATGTCTGCAAACTATTTGAACAACAGTTAATAAGCACATTCCCAATGAAAGCAAAAGCTAACTGATGTTTCATCCCAGTGCACCCTTTGTTGAGCGTGTTCGGAAATGTAGAGCTGGGAGATAGGGATTTCTGTGCTTTTTGCATTAAGATGTGCACATGTGCCCACCAAAGAAAATGAAGGGTTTTTCAAGTTCCCCAAATATTCCTTTGCTAATATTCATCTCTGTTAAAAAATAATAATGTGCTCTGTTTGGATGAGCTGAAAAGTCATCTACCTTTCTTGTTGCTTTTCCTTTTCTCTGTGTTCTCATGCTGAGATAACCCACTTATGGTTCCCAGGCTTGTGTTACCTTGACTCATATGTTGTTTACGAGGCTTGTCTTCTGGGGATCAATGGGCTGGACTATGGACAGCACAGTCTAACTCTTGCAAAGGCAGACCAGTGAGTTGCAGGCCCACCTGAATTACGTCCCATCTCTACCTTCCTAACTATGAAACTGGGACACTTTAGGGCTAATACTTAGGTTTGTTTTTTAAAAATTGTTCTCCATATTCTTTGGGCCACAGAGAAGGCAACCCCAAATACTAAGTTCTACTTTTTTTTTTCATCTTCAGATTTGCGCTATTCTCTTGAATCTCTCTCTTTTTCTTTTCCTTTATTATTTTTTTAGGGCAATTATCATTACTCCAGTTCATCTTCTTTTACATGACAATACACCTATGTTTTTGAATAGTCTGACACATAAACAAGTTACTGAAGTGATTAAAGTTAGCATAAAAAGGAGAGCATCAATTTTTATAAATGTTTGATTTTTGGCTTACCTGGTTTCAAGTTCCAGCTCCGTTAGTTGCTATGTTTGAATGTGAGTAAGGTATCTAGCTTTTCTGAGTCTTATTTTCTTCATCTATAGAATAGGGGAAGATAATGGTTATTTGATGGAGTCGTTTTGAAAATTCAATGAGATGGTCTGTAAGATGCTTAGCGTGGAGCCTAGTAGAATTAAATTTTACAGCATATGCCCCTTGACTATTTGAATCACAAGTACAACGAAAATCATCTGGATTCAGTACATGAGTGTATTACAATTATATATTAGTTATGCAGAAACAATCTATTTCCTCTAGCCTACAAATACAGGTATCCAGAAGAAACATCTGCCTCCCACAATAACTGCTATTTGTTCAGTACTTAATATATTTGTGGGAAGCAATGTAACAGATTTTTAAAGATATACATTATGAGAATGAATCTTTCTAGTCACCTATCTTTATTGATAAGAAAACCAAGGCTCATAGACAGTGAGAGCTTTGATCAAATAATTCATGACAGAGCAAGAATTTGAACTAGTCTGGCTTTGCCACCATGTTGCATTGCCAATCCATCACAGAAGCTAAAAAATAGTCTAGAATTGCACTATAGTACTGTTCAACATATAGAATCATAGCCTTTATTTCTAAAATAAATATTGCATGAATATTTCAAAGCATACCTACTATTTTTAAGAACTTTTAATCAGTTCATATGTCCCAAGCAAGAGGTTTTGAAAACTTTTGGGTCCATGGAGACTTGCATGTCTTTATTTTGACCATTGCTTTAGTAAGAATTTCCTTAAGCTTTTCTCATATTTTTATGTTTATGTTAATTACACCATGTACAAAGGAGTTTCCCATATGTTTACAAAACAAACCCTTACTATACTTTTGTAATTACAAAGTCTGCCACTAAATTACTGTTTCATGTGTTTGTGTTTCAATTATTAACTGTGGCGGCGTATAACTAAAGCTGAAAACATGTCATTTCTATGATAATAAGTGAACGCAATTAGCAGCATATCTATTCCACACACAAAATATATTCATTTGCATTCTGTCTCCTTGTATTATTTAACTGAAGTTAGGCCAAGTCATGTCATTTCTCTGTTACCTTTTTTCAACCTAGAAAGACTCTGTTTTATTTTATAAGTACTTTTATGATGTCTAAATAAACAGAATTGGATGAGGTGGCGATCTACAGACATACCTACTCACCGAGTTGGTTATTTTCTGAATCTTCTAAAGCTCCAATTCATCAGATTTATGGTGATTATTTTTAAACCGATGAGATGTGTGCATAATATAGCTTTGCAAATAAGTTCTACAGTTTTATAAATCTCTTTTCCTGAGTGATGAGTCAAATCTCTTTATTACTTGCCAGCCATGGGCAAGTGGAAAAGTGGCTATATTTGTCTGTGTTGCCTTCACATTATATTAACCAGAACTTTTTGGGTGATAAGTAACAGAAACTCAACTCAAGTAGCTTAAGCAAAATTATGAATTAATATAGAGAATTTGGGGGTCCACATAGAACTCAAACATAAGGATGCAATTGAACTTAAGGAATGAATTGAGGTCAGAAACTCAAAACTCATCTAATTTGGGTTCTCTGTTCTCTGATTGTCTACTCCATTCTTCTCTTCTCTCCACACTCCACCTTATTCTGTTTTGATCAGCCGGTCAGCTGTGGCCACGGGGTGGAGTCACCTTGTTCCAACATGGCAGCTCCTTCTGTAATCTTATGGATTGATTGCTCATATGTGATTATGAGGAGATTTTCCTAGAAATAGGAATTCTCGGCAGACATTCCAAGCCACCATTCACACACATGGGCAAACGAGCAGACACAAATTAATGGTATATTTAAATGACCAAGAAGTATTTCCAACAACACTGCCTGCTTAACGTTGGTCACGTTCTCAAATTATGTGAAAATCAACCATGTTACAATGAAAGAAGAAAGGACAATGGTTTCACTAAATGCAGTGAAATAATAACAATAGCTGCTATTATTGAGCTATTACTTTTGAACAAGGCACTGTGCTAGAAGCTTTAAAAGCATAATCAAATTTAATTTCCACAACAATACTAGAAAGTGGAAAATATTATTATCCCTATATAATAATATTATGATGATGAGCTCCAATACTAACATTATTATTACATGATGAAATGGAGGTTTAGAGAGGGCAAAGCCATCTCAAAATCGCTCAGCCGTGAAGTGGCGGAGCTTGGATTCATTCTGCAGCCTCTGCGGCTGTAACACTCAAGCTTTTAACCATGAAACCATTTGTAACTGCATTTGATTTTCAGAGTTCACCATGACTTCAGGATCTCAAGGTCAATTCCTAAAAACTAAGGGTCCAGAACATTCCATTCTGCCATGTTTTGATGGATTGAAATAAAGCGGAAGGTGATAAGATTCCTCTAATTACAAGGGAGTTGCAATTGTGGCAGAACTTGTCTCAAAACCGTTCTTGAACATTTATATCTTAGTCCAGGACTCTGCTGGTTTTGATCTGCCAAACCAGTTCTCCTTTCTAATGTCCACCTCTTCGCCTTGTGTACATTTTTCCCACTTCATGTTCTGAGGATAGGATTCTGCCCTTGTTATGCTCTTTCCTTTAATTTTGAAGGCAAATCAATAAAAACAAAAAAACAAATGAAAAGCCTCTAAACCAAACCAAATCAAGCCAAATAAACAGGTATAAAGGATACTATATGACACCCGTGTACATGCCACTCAGAATGAATAAACATTGGCATTTAGTCCTATTTGATTCAGAACATTTTTAAGAACTAAAACCTTAGAGATAATGTCGAAGGCCTTTACACTGCCCTCTTCAGGCCCCTCCCCTTCTTTTCACTGGAGGACAGTGTGTATTCAGTCCCTGATGTTACCCTTTACCACAAATACAGTCGTCAACAACGTATTGAGCTGTCTGTGTATATATTTTTAAATTTATATAATTGGTATCATACCATACGTAATACTGGACTACTTGCTTTTTCCCGCTCAATGTTATGGATTTGAGATCTCTATTGATTAATGTCAGTTATTTGATCATTGAATAACATTCTAACACATGAGTATTACAGAATTTAATTGTTAGTTAACCCATGAATGAACAACTAAGCTGTTTCCAAGCTTTTACTATTTAAAACAGTGCCACAATAAGATCCTTATAACTTTTATACAAATATTTGAGAGTTTCTCATAAATATGAGCTTACAGTCCAGTGAGGGAAAATGTCTCGAATTAGCGCGTATTCATAAATGCTATGAATAGAAATAATGGGACAAGGGCAAAGAATATGAATATGGTGAAGAAGAAATTTGTTCAAATATCTTGGAGGCATAGCCTCCAAATATCCTTCCTGGCAGAGAGAACAGCAAAAATGAAGGCCCTGAGACAGAAAAATCCTGAGTGTCCTGATATTTTATCCAGAAATCTTGATGAACTCTTATTTATTTCAATTATTTAACTAGAGTTTCTCTTGCATTTCTACACACATAATTATGCCATTTATAAATGATGAAAGATTTTCCCCTCTTTATCAATCTCTGTGTCATTTATTTCTTTTTCTTTTCTTGTGGATTGAATAAAAATTCCAATACAATGTTAAGGAAAGAGAAAGAGACAGTGGACATCGTTTCTTTATCTTTAATGTGAATATAGCTAAATATTTAAATATTTTAAGTAAAAAGCCTTCATGAGGTTAGAGGGTTTTTTTCTATTCTTTCACTGTTAATTTTTTTAAAAATTTGTAACAAGTAGTAAATTTTTCTGAAGAACTTTTAATGAAAAACAGTCGTCACTTGCACTGCTCATCCCATCTCTTATTCCTATTCCAAGATGTCACCAATTTTGACTTTCTTCACTCCTTCTTTTAGGATTTTCTCAATATTTCTGAATAATATGCTAACATGACTGTTTCTTGATTTTTTTTAGTTTAGACCTTATTTTAGACTTCTTGCTAGGGGAGTTTAGGACTTAACTCTTTTGTCATTACTCCAGTCACACTTTCTCTACCCCTTTCTTCTTATGATATGTATATCAAATTTTAGTTAACACAATATTCAGTGTTATTTTATATAAATACATATATGTAATCTCACAACCAAGTCATGTAGTACACTATGTGTGCATTCCTTTTCTTTTTCCTTCTTGTTTTTGTGGAGCACATCCTTCAATAATTTCCCAGAAAAGGGTGCCTGTGGCAGGTAGTACATATATTAAATCTTTATCATCTGTAAAAATTTTTATTTATACTCTCATATTTGATTGGGAATCTGGATGGGAAGAGAATTCTAGAATAGAAATACTTTCGCTCGGAATTGTGAAGGTATTTTTGCATCATCTTCTAGTTGCCAGTGCCACTATTAAAATGTCTGATGCCATTTTAATCAATAATTTTTGTATGATTTGTTTCTCATGAGAAATTATTTTAAAGTTTTTTCTTACTAGAAGTTTATACATTGTCCTTATCCTTAGTGTCCTGAAATTTCATAATAATGAAATAGCTCTCATTGTTCAGATACTCTTTAAAACATCTTTGTTTCTTATTTTCTTATCTCTTTGGGTTTTTGTTTTACTTTTTAGGAGAGTTCTCCAACTTTATCTTCCAACTCTTCTATGAACCTTGTTGTTTCTCATATAACTTTTTTTTAAATTTCCATCTCGTTCAGCTTTTCTGAATGTTTCTTTTTTAAAACTTCTTATTCTTGTTTCAGGAATGCAATATCTTCCCTTTTCTTTGAGACAGTTCAATTATTTCTTTTGAAGTTATCTTCTGTTTATTTTGATCTCTATTTCCTCTACTTTTCTTTCTTTGCCTGATTTGTTTGTTTTTGTCCCTTTCTCAAATGTCTGGTGATCCATCAATATCAGGTCATGTTAAAGTGTGAAACACAGTGGAGCCAACCAGATATAAGGATGTCAGGCAGTGTGTTCGTTATAAACTTATGGGACTGTTACTATAGATCTTTCCTCTTAGGCAGATTGATTTCCTCAGAGAGGAATCCCCTAATGCTCTGCCTGAGGATTATGAGCATGGCTGCTGGGCTACAGCAAAGAGAGAAGAAGCTAGTGTTCTCACATATCAGTATGTAAACATTCACCTTGCCCTTTGTTTTCATGACCTTTCCCTCAGCTCTAGTTTTTGGGTCATGCTCCCTCTTGTTAATAGAGTAAATCTTCAGCCATCTGCCTTGGACTGGGTGGATAGTGACGCTGCTCTGTGAGGTGATGAGGGTAGCTAGGACTCTAATTAGTTCAAATGCAAAATTTCAACCAATCTGCCTATTAGTCCCACCTATGACTTTTTGAAACAGAGTGTGCCTTTAAGTCCTGTGGTTTCAGGGCTCTGTGGCATGAATTGGCTTACTTCTTGGCTCCCCACTGCTCCACCCCTCCACAAATGCGAATTTAGTTTCTAAAAGAAATTGAATCTATCCACTTCTCAGCTTCAAACGTTTTGTCAACACCTCTCGTCACTTCTCCCTTTTCTTTCTCTTGTGGACTTTGCCCTTCTGATATCTTTATCATCATTTAAGTGGGGTTTCATAAAGGAGCTAAGTGCATAAAAGCAAGGGTAGTTTTTAAGTGTCAGGGCGATACTGAAAGGACAAAGTTGCTAACTTAAATGGATTTCTATGAGTCAAATTGTGAACAATTTGAATGTAAAATAATACTGTGTAATTATCAATATTATTATTATGGTTAACTGGAGCAAATTGAATCTGTGAAAGGTCATGTGTCCTTAATGGTTCTCATACAAGAGAGAATATACAGTATAAAAAAATCAGATAATTGTAATTCAAATAGGGATAAATATAACAGGATATGTTTTATTTTTATGGATTTTAATAATAGAATAGGGTTTATATACGGATATGTTGTTTCTAAAGTATGAATATATAATTGTTCATGTTTAAATGAGAAAAAAATATATAGGACTTTGAATAAGCTCAGCAATTATAAAACAAGTGGGAGAGAAGATGAATAAAAATGATAGACTGTAAATGTGTAGTTAAAAAAGTCTTCTACAAAAATGTAGAATTCATATTACAAATCAGAGTGAAAACTGTAGCCAGAGGTCGACACTGTGATTTGGAATGGAGGGTGGAGGCATCTAGATAGGTATCTCTCCTATATGATCCTCTAGAATTAGTCCAGATTAGAAGCTCATTGATTCAAGATACTCACTTTGCTAAAATGATGTAAACCTTATTATGCTGAGTAATTAGGCTTATACTAAATCAAGTATGTATATTTTTAAAATAATTATAAGCTTGCAAATGATAAGAGAAGGTAGGCATTTCACTAAGTAGCATAACAAAAGAGAAAGTAAAGACTTTCCCCATGTGTACCATGTGTATTACATAAACTTGAAAAAAAGGTCTAAATTTATATAATGTGAACTTTAAGTAATCTGGTAGAAAATTAAAAGAGTCAGATAGGAGGAACTTAGTATGCAATTATATCTTTCTTTTCCTTTTTGTTTTTGTGCTTTATTTTTATTTTGATGTAAGCTGGTCTTAATTGAGGAATTCTCAATTTTTCTGCTGCTAGTATTTCTGTTCTCTTGATTAAGGAAATGGATGATAAGGGGACCAGGGAAGTCATGTCCCTGAGGGTACAATTTATGTGTTCTTTTTTAGCATGATAATTTGAGAAATCTGCAAGTTTAGTTTACTATGTTACATTCTGAGTCTAAGGGTCATGAAATTGGGTCTTCCTTTAAATTTGGGATTTTGCATATTCCTTTGTGTAGCATCCAAAAATAAATACTGGGTTTGCAAATATCATGAAATATTTTGTCCAAGTACACATCTAATGTTTGAGTTTTCCCTGCAACACTCCTGCCAAGTGGAGAACCATCAATGCCTGTCTGGAATGCTAGTGATAGTGTTGCCAATACTTTGTGACTTCGTATTCTATAGCATCTACCCATT